>NC_092280.1:30537430-30757430 GCF_036320965.1 Panulirus ornatus
TGTCTCCACAAGTAAAGAAATAACTTCACACACACACACACACAATATATATATATATATATATATATATATATATATATATATATATATATATATATATATATATATATATATATATATATATATGATTGGCCTAAGCTGGTCATTAGAGAGAGTGCAACTAGTCAGTAGGGAGAGTGAGACAGGAGAGTAAGGCAATAATGACGCTTGTACTGCTGGCCACACACACCTGTACGCTCGTACTGCTGGCCACACACACCTGTACGCTCGTACTGCTGGCCACACACACCTGTACGCTCGTACTGCTGGCCACACACACCTGTACGCTCGTACTGCTGGCCACACACACCTGTACGCTCGTACTGCTGGCCACACAGACACACGTGTCAGCTGGTGATGAGTGTTGAAGAACGAACCAGTGTGATGGTTATGGTCAACAGTAACATCATAGACCCATGTATCTCAGTGGAGAGGTTTCCTCTGGTGGTGATAGTGTTTGTGTTTTGTTTGGTTACCAGATCTATGCGACTGACTCTTCCTGTCAGTCTGTGTACAGCAGTGGAGTTGTCTTGGTATACGATGAATTTCTGTAATAGTACGTATGAAGGATACACAGCAGGAGGAAGGTGTAGGTAAACATAGAGTCAGTGGGTACAGTACATGAAGGTGAGAGTGGGGCCCCTCTCTGGGGCCCCAGAGATCTATTAAGGTGTTAGCTGAGGTAGCGTTGCCCTCAACTGTCTACTGTTATGAAGACATTTCATCAGTGTGTGTGCCGCGGGCTGACCCCTGCACTGCCGGACAAAGCTCAAGGATAAGGTGTTGGTGTAGCGTTATTTCCCAGCAGTTCTTGACACATATCCTCCCAGGGGACACTGGCCGCTGACTCAGCGTGCTTCCTACACGTCTGCCTCGGTACTTCATGTTTCTCCTTAACGTCCCATGACAGTTGGTGTGAGGTGACCTACATGGCCACGATCAGGCACACTCGTGTGTGTGTGTGTGTGTGTGTGTGTGTGTGTGTGTGTGTGTAAGCTGCCTCAGGTACTTGAATAAGATAAGTTAGAGGATGTTGCTCAACTTTTAAGAAGAACACGGAAGGTTAGGGAGTAGGAGAGGGTCCAGTCGTTACTAGCAACATTGCTCACTTATGTAGTGCACGAAACTGAACCAGACCACATGTCACTGGACGGCCACACCTCACACTGAAATGGGAACGAAAGCCATGGTTGAGATGGCTGAATGCGACCGTGAAATGTGAGTCGGATGACACTGAAATGAAATCTGGAGCGATAGTGAACTATGCTGCGTGTGATAGTGAACTATGCTGCGTGTGATAGTGAATTAGAAGCTATGCTTTTTACCAGGAACTAATGAGTTTTGATATTGAGTCTGCCTGTGTGTCTGCCTGCAAGACTCCAAAGTAGACGAGTTATGGAGGTGTGTGGACCGGACATGGTCAAGCCTGCCTTCATATTAACTCACCATCAACATAGGTACATGACGGTGAGTGATGTTGACGCCATCAATATAGTTACGTGATAGTGAGTGATGTTGACACCATCATAGGTAACAACAATATTTGTGTCATACGAAGCAAGTTTAACTATCATAAATAAACAGAACATATTATTACCATTCCATATACGGTGTATACACCAACACAGTACACACACTGAGGAAACATGACACAGTGCAGTGTCTAGCGGCATGGGTCAGCCCTCAGTACATGGGTAGGGGAAGAGTGTCAGCCCTCAGTACATGGGTAGGGGAAGAGTGTCAGCCCTCAGTGCGTGGGTAGGGGGAGAGTGTCAGCCCTCAGTGCGTGGGTAGGGGAAGAGTGTCAGCCCTCAGTGCGTGGGTAGGGGGAGAGTGTCAGCCCTCAGTACATGGGTAGGGGAAGAGTGTCAGCCCTCAGTGCGTGGGTAGGGGGAGAGTGTCAGCCCTCAGTACATGGGTAGGGGAAGAGTGTCAGCCCTCAGTACATGGGTAGGGGAAGAGTGTCAGCCCTCAGTGCGTGGGTAGGGGGAGAGTGTCAGCCCTCAGTACATGGGTAGGGGAAGAGTGTCAGCCCTCAGTGCGTGGGTAGGGGGAGAGTGTCAGCCCTCAGTACATGGGTAGGGGAAGAGTGTCAGCCCTCAGTGCGTGGGTAGGGGGAGAGTGTCAGCCCTCAGTACATGGGTAGGGGGAGAGTATCAGCCCTCAGTACATGGGTAGGGGGAGAGTGTCAGCCCTCAGTACATGGGTAGGGGGAGAGTGTCAGCCCTCAGTGCGTGGGTAGGGGGAGAGTGTCAGCCCTCAGTACATGGGTAGGGGGAGAGTATCAGCCCTCAGTACATGGGTAGGGGGAGAGTGTCAGCCCTCAGTACATGGGTAGGGGGAGAGTGTCAGCCCTCAGTGCGTGGGTAGGGGGAGAGTGTCAGCCCTCAGTGCGTGGGTAGGGGGAGAGTGTCAGCCCTCAGTGCGTGGGTAGGGGGAGAGTATCAGCCCTCAGTACATGGGTAGGGGGAGAGTATCAGCCCTCAGTACATGGGTAGGGGGAGAGTGTCAGCCCTCAGTACATGGGTAGGGGGAGAGTGTCAGCCCTCAGTGCGTGGGTAGGGGGAGAGTGTCAGCCCTCAGTGCGTGGGTAGGGGGAGAGTATCAGCCCTCAGTACATGGGTAGGGGGAGAGTGTCAGCCCTCAGTACATGGGTAGGGGAAGAGTGTCAGCCCTCAGTGCGTGGGTAGGGGGAGAGTGTCAGCCCTCAGTGCGTGACGGAGACAGTGTAGTCTAAGGTTACATCTGGGACCAGATAACATGTGGACCATGATCAGGCTTGCAACCCGGCCTTCGTGAACAACTTGCTCGCTGTAAGTGGTACCTGGCAAGTGGTAGATGATGTCTTCTTGATGTGGTAGATGATGTCATCGTAAGGGTTACCCGTCAGTGTCTCAGTAAACGGTAGGTGGTATGTGGTGGTGGTGGTATGTAGTGGTGGTGGTATGTAGTGGTGGTGGTAGAGGGTGGGCAGTATGTGGTGGTATGTGGTGCTGGTGGTGGTAGAGGGTGGGCAGTATGTGGTGGTATGTGGTGCTGGTGGTGGTAGAGGGTGGGCAGTAGGTGGAGTGTGTTAGCAGGGGTCGTCAGTAGGTGGTGGTAGAGGGCGGGCAGTAGGTGGAGTGTGTTAGCAGGGGTCGTCAGTAGGTGGTGGTAGAGGGTGGGCAGTAGGTGGAGTGTGTTAGCAGGGGTCGTCAGTAGGTGGTGGTAGAGGGCGGGCAGTAGGTGGAGTGTGTTAGCAGGGGTCGTCAGTTGGTCCACTCTGCTGCTGGAATGGTGGTGGTCTCTTATGATGGGCAGGCTACCACACTCTCCTCCTCCTCCTCCTCTCACGTCAAGATTTATCATAGATGGTTATATACGAGACACACTCTCTGTCATGTCATGCCTGACTGTCTGTCATGTCATGCCAGACTGTCTGTCATGTCATGCCTGACTGTCTGTCATGTCATGCCAGACTGTCTGTCATGTCATGCCAGACTGTCTGTCATGTCATGCCAGACTGTCTGTCATGTCATGCCAGACTGTCTGTCATGTCATGCCTGACTGTCTGTCATGTCATGCCAGACTGTCTGTCATGTCATGCCAGACTGTCTGTCATGTCATGCCAGACTGTCTGTCATGTCATGCCTGACTGTCTGTCATGTCATGCCAGACTGTCTGTCATGTCATGCCAGACTGTCTGTCATGTCATGCCTGACTGTCTGTCATGTCATGCCAGACTGTCTGTCATGTCATGCCAGACTGTCTGTCATGTCATGCCAGATAGTGTGTCATGTCGTCCGTGTGGCAGTCGTGCTCCTGAGCCAACATGGTGTCGTCACATGGAAGGCAGTAATGTCGGTTAGTTCAATGAGTGGGTTTACAGGACAGTGTTAGTATACAAGATGTGTTCACACCAGTGTGGTCAGTGTACATGATGGGCGTGGCGTGATGATGAACATTGTTTACCGTTGTTTCTCCAACAACAGATCAGCTTCATCACTGTTGTCACTACATGTTCTCGTAATCTTCTCCTGTACATTCTCTGTGTACTTGATCCATGATGTACTTGAGTCATTGGTGCACATGATTATATTTGTTTCACTGCTCTACATAACTTGCTGTTATACATAATATGTATTGTTGTCAGGTAGGTTTCTCTAGCGTCCAGCTGTGTTGTACTCTCTTTTGCTGAGGCAAACACAAGTGTCGGGTCTAGTTCGGGAGGTGGTGGGGAACCGGAGACGCCTGGCTATAACGGGGGAGATGAACGCGTGGGGGAGAAAAACAGAATGGGGAAGAACGTGGAGGAGAGAACATGATGGAGGAAGATGACCAGAGAAACGTATATACAACGTAGTGGCTCAGGACCCGCATGGTGCCCCCCCCGCCTCCCCTCACCCTCTGTAGGGGTCTCGTGTTGGGGTGGGGGGGTGGGGGGGCGACTTAGTGGGTGGAATTAGGGGTCAGGTGTGAGGGGGCGAGACGGAGAGGGGGGGGGGGGCGGGGATGTGGCCTGTCTGAGGGGGACAAAGAGAGATTGTTTCACAGTGGGGAGTCGGGGGGGGAGGGGGGGTCTTGTGTCGCAGGTCGAGCGAAATTCTGTTGATTCTTGTCAGTGACAGACGCAGACACAAACTAGGGACCACTATATACGGCAGAGAGAGAGAGAGAGAGAGAGAGAGAGAGAGAGAGAGAGAGAGAGAGAGAGAGAGAGAGAGAGAGAGAGCAGGCCGACTGGGAAGTTACAGCTTCACATAGTTTAGAATTTATGTGTCAGATGCAGCAAGCATTAGTCGCACGTAACACTGAGCCTCACATAACGGGCAACGAACGTATGTAACACAATCAAGGAAACACATGTGACGCCACACATATGTGCACGACCTCCTGCAACATGGCAGGTGTGGCGTCAACATCTCTGACATTACTGTCTCTGATTGTGGCACTTACCCGCACTTGTCTCCTGTTGGTGCTTGTGTACATACATATTCCTCTATACTGTGGACGTTATGTTGTATCACGTCTACTTTTCATGAGAGATTTGGTTGGCTCTGCTGAAAGATAAAGCTGAGCTTTAGCATCTCGTCTACAAGAATAATGTCTGCTCAAGAGGAACGCTCACATAACTTATTTCAGAAGAACTCACACTCATGCACTCACTCCTACACGCCATGAAATACAAAAATTACAACCGGGAAATATGTGGGGACTTGAGAGTGATCGGTATGCTGATGTGAATACAGTCAGGATTCACGAAATGCTGCTGATTCTATGCCTGTGGTACAGTCGAGCAACTTCCAGGCATTTTATGGAGTCATGAGCCTGGAATGTCGTGTCCAGGATAAGCCTCTGGTTCATCCACAAAATGTTCTTCCTGCGCTGCTCCATTTAAAGTTTGGTCTCATGGTACAGAGAACACTTCCCGAGAAAAACTCGAAAGGATTCGAGTTTATGGTGGAAAGTTTTCTGAAGATCACTGAGGCTAAGTTGAAATGAGGCATCTTCGTCGCTTCGCAGGTAAAGGAACTTCTGAAAGACCACAATTTCAGCAGAACACATCTGGCCACCGACCTGACCCGAGGTCATCGTGGGAGTGGCTGTCTTGGGAGGTCAAGTGGCAGCCAGGAGGTTGCTGGAGGTGAGCTGACTGAGGCTGGTCGGAGCTGTGGCCAGGGGGGCCGGCCGTGAATGGTGCCCCAGTGTGAGGAAGACTGGAGGACGCTGCTCAAGCCTTCCTGTTATCTCACCCGCCTCATCCCTGGTAGGAGGAGGGCCCCGGATACCGGGGAGCTAGTGCCCCGGCCCCGGATACCGGGGAGCTAGTGCCCCGGCCCAGGATACCGGGGAGCTAGTGCCCGCTGATGACGCCATAGTGTTAGTTTGCCCATGGAGGGTGTGGTTGCTTGCCGTACCGCCAGTGCAGAGTGAATGGTTCTAACGATCGTACAGTGTCAACACAAGGATTCTGACGGTAAACAAGTGACTTGAGTGTTATTAGCAGCGAGGGTCGTGGACGGCAGCACGAACGACCCCTGAGACGGGTGGCCTCTGTGATGCAGGAGATGGTGGAGCTGCTGGTCAGGAACAAGCTAAATGTCTGTCATTGTTGAGCAGGCTGTGTACAAGCTTATCTACCTCACGTTATCTTCATCCTGGCCTGGCCTCCTTGCCTGTACAGTGGTCTGTTCTGTCCAGAAGGTCGCAACCTAATTGAGCAACATTGCTGAGGCGGAAGTGAGCACACACACACACACACACACACACACACACACACACACACACACACAGAGCTATACTGGAATCCCCCCCCCCCTCACCTTCCCAAGTTGTTATGTATCATCTCTTGTGATCAGTTATCATCCTTGGTGACTGTTATAATGACGCCAACGCACGTAAGCTGAAAACCTGGCAACAAGACGTAATATGAGAACTTTTATATGGATAGTTTAATGAGGCATGTACCAGCATGAGGTGTAGTGAGGTGTTTTATAGATTGCTATTGTTAGATTATTTCCTAGTGAGGCTCTTGCCTTGTGAGGTCTCATGTGGCCAACACTGGTTCTTGCCTTGTGAGGTCTCATGTGGCCAACACTGGCTCTTGCCTTGTGAGGTCTCATGTGGCCAACACTGGCTCTTGCCTTGTGAGGTCTCATGTGGCCAACACTGGCTCTTCCCTTGTGAGGCCTCGTGTGGCCAACACTGGCTCTTGCCTTGTGAGGTCTCATGTGGCCAACACTGGCTCTTCCCTTGTGAGGCCTCGTGTGGCCAACACTGGCTCTTGCCTTGTGAGATCTGGTCGTGTTGGGTCATCTCTCAGGTGACCACCAATGCCTTAATGAGACGTTGGGACCATCGCACTGACCGGGAGGGGGGGAGAGGGGGGGTGAAACTGCGTAATACGCTTTTGACTTGGTGTGAGGCATCGTGTGGCGCAGTAGAGTTTCCTTGAAAGTTTCAGATCTGTGGGGAAACAAGAAACCATATGAAACGCAGAGAAACTGGATGATAGAACGCTAAGGAGGATCTAGACGAAGGACATAGTGTGGAAGCGACTAGTGGAACACGACACAAAGTGAGGAAGTGTGCCCATAACACTGGCCAATACAAAATGTCATACATTCAGATACAGAAAAACTGTACATACATCCGCACATTCACCGTCCAACACAGACATCAACATGGCTGCCTCACATAAAGGAGTGTTGTCGTCAGTATGTGGCCAGCATGTCGGGCTCCGACACAGCCCTCTTGTGTACCCTTCTTATAGTCGCTCCTCCTGAACGACTCTTTGTGAGTCAGAAGGTCGTGCCAGGAGCGGGATACCACCATCACAGGTCGTATAGAGGCCAAGGGTGACGTCAGTGTGACAGGGTAAATAAGAAGCGTGACATCCCGGGTGTAGTGTTGCCCGAGCTAGACTGTACTCCCAGTACACTGCTTTACATCAACTTGCATTTGTTACATTTATGTGGGTGTCATTTGGTTCGATTATTAATTATCTCAAGGTGACATAGTGTTGATGATAGAACTCTATAGTATATTAAACCGGAACTAAAAGTAAGCTGTATAAATCATTGGTTAAATTACTTTTATTAATTTTACGGTAACGATACGATTTGTTCGGGTGACAACAATGATGGTGTATTGTACCAGAGTTTCTTGCTCCACTCGATTATGTGATTTTCCTAACCTCAAAATGAGTTTATGACGGAGCAAAAAATAATATTCTTAGAAATAGAGGGGAAAAGATAATTGAATATCTTAGGAAAATAAGTTGGGGGGGGGGGGGGGGGGAGTGCGCAGCGCTGCCAGGCGTCACCAGCGAAACAAGACCCCCACCTAATAAACACTTACGCTACGTAAACAAACGTAACCTAGAATATAAGACTCATGCTGAATATAACACATGAAGAGTATAATGGATGACGAGATCTAGAATGTGGATTGATCTACGAGGGATGAACGTGACGACTTCGCTTGACGTATGCTAATCCATAAACTGTACCGTCTAGACCACTACATTCTGGCGGCAAAACCACAACAACATTATAATACAGACTAAAACTCCACCACTTTATGACGCCGAAGCTACCACATCACGCCACCAAAGCCACTGCACGATGCCCAGAGTCCTATATTAAGCCATTAAAGTCACCTCTTTAAGCTAATGGTAACTCATGCAGCCACTACAACAACTGCATGACGCCAGAACTACCACAGGAAGCCGCTAAAGCCATCACATGACGCCAGAACTACCACAAGAACCATTCGAACAACCACATGACGCTAGAACTAACACAGTAAGTCTACGGAGGGACGACAAAGTGTACGGAGGGACGTCTGCTGGCAAGGGACACGTCTTTTGGAGGGGGGCGGGGTAGACGTCTGTTAGCAAGAGGCAGATTTCTGGTAAGGGAACTGTGTCAGTGGTAAGGGGCAAAAATCTAACCCTTAACTACAGCAGACGCTGTATTGTGGTGGGGACAGGAGGTGGGGCATCATACCCTGGCCCCACCAGATCTGTGGGGGTCGTACCCCGCATACCCTGGCCCCATCAGATCTGTGGGGGTCGTACCTTAAAACCCACCATACCTGCCTGTAGTCGTTTTTCAGTGACATATGATTGTGGAGAATTTGGTCGTGGATCATTGTTGATGCATTATGAATGAAGTAAGGTGATAGTATCAGGATACACTGACGATGTTGTATGTACATACGTCAGTAGGTGATACACAAGGAACTACAACACGTCAGTTGGTGATACACGAGGAACTACAACACAAAGTCTCAAAAAATATTTATATTAAACTTGGCGGTGGAGAAGTGCGTGCGGGCCGGGGCGGACGTCCATAAACCTAGAAATATATAAATAAACTGGAAGGGACAGGAGCCATTGCCTGCCTTCCTGCCTCGGTTATTTTGGGAGGGGGTGGCTCCAGGGGCCTCCTCTCCCCCCTCATGCCACATAGGTGGGCAGGGAGATGATCATTATGGCAACATAATATAAGGGCGAGTGTAGAGGGAGGTGGGATCATGCACCTCACTTGATTATCCCATGACAGAGGGGCGAGGTGCTCTCCTGGGTGTTGGGACATTTGAAATTACTGGCAACATCCGGGTAATTATATAGGTGTGTGAGAGGCCACACCAAGATCAGCTGAGCCAGTTGATAGCTGAAGCACATGGATCTCTAATGTTATATGAAAGTATGTTAACATAGCATGCGGATGATGTCAATATCTTATATGGCAAGAATATTAACATAGCATGTGGATGATGGTAATATCTTATATGGCAAATATTTGTTAATGTGTGAGATAAGCGTCAGTAGATGCCTAACATAGAGATGCAAGACCCAGGCGAGAGAAACATATATACAGTAGGTTATGGCAGGTCTTGCAAGGAAAATTAAAGACAGAAGGTTTCTGATTCCACTTTGGCTATCATAGAAGTTGAGTAAGAACCGACTTAGATATATGAGTACTGCTCTGTACTGAGGGGAATACATCCAAGGTAGATGAGTAACACCTGCACATAAGAGGAATAAGCACAGCACCTGTACAACACCTCAGGTTCTGGGGAGTAGTTTTCTGATAATATTGCAGGTTGCCAAAGTCAGTGGAGGCTGTGGTGAAGCACGTTTGTTATTGCAATGGTAAATAAGGTGTTAATTTGAGTAGATAGGCTATTGTGACAGAAAGAGAAATAAGTATGGTATACGTTTTAACTTAGATATCCCATAATTTCTGTAGTATGTGATCGTTATGGTGTTAACATGTAATTGATGGAAGATTTGTTGTGTGTGTGCTGCTCTCGCTGAGTGTTTACCCTCCCGCCACATACAACCAGTTTGGAGGTAAATAATGACAATGTCGTTGATATATTTCTATTCGTGATATTGAAAATTAAGGTAAATCTCGGACCCTAGAAGTGAAGTGAGGTTTTAAAGGTACTGAAGATTTCTTGTATGTTTGACTCTCTTTTACCCTGACCTTTGTTGGCCATCCTCACCACTCACATATTCATAATAATACTGCAAATCCCGTCCCTCCTCATCCTCCAAAGTTCTGTTGATCAACGTTTCTTGTTCAAAATGTTACTACTCGCAGGATTTCCACTAAATTTTGGGAGTTAGTATTTTTTGTTTCTTTTTATTTCTGTAAGTTATTTCCGTGGTATTCCGAGACTGGGACTTTACCAAATATTTGCTACGATTTACAGCATAATCTATCTTTATTGGGTAGCCCTCGGAACTGGTGTGGAGGCAGTTCTTGAAACAAGTTTTAGTAATAGTTAACCTAACGATATCGCATCTTTATCATTCTTATTAGTTTAGCACACGTTAGACTGGATTAAAGTTAGCCAAAAATAATCGGGTGTTTACCACAACGTAACTTTACCGTCGTGACTAGACCATGTTAGGTTAGCTTCCTTTATGAAAAGTTTGGTCAGGTTAGGATAGATAAAACAAAAATTTCGGTAGAATTATGTTATCGTATCATTGTCCTGTTGTTAAGCTTACAAGTATCACTTTAAGCGAACATGTAGGTGATAGACATGTCCTTTTAGAATGAGGGGGAAATGAAATTAAAATTTTATTGAATGACTGTGGAAGGCCAGTCAGGTTGGATTGTTAGGAAGTTCCGGGTGGACCTGACCTGTGGCTGGCTCCACCTTAACTGAAAAACGTTTAAATTCCTGCTTGACCGCTGGCCAGGTGAGGCGCCAAATCACATTTACTGATATTTCTTTAATTGATTATACAGAGGTTAAAGCCATACTCTCAAATCTTAATTTAGTTAGTTTATGCATCAGTGTAATTACTGATAGTTTATAGAAGGGTTAAGTTACTGTTAGTTGCATGACTGGAAAGTCGACACCCATGAACTCCCTTCTTTACTTCCCAGTTTACAGTGGTGCTCAAATACTATAATAGTAGAGATATCCATGGATGGTTGACTCCATCTTGACCTCTTAGTTCAGTCACCCCTATGCTAAATCAATTTCAACCCTGTTTATGTTTCAGAATTTGTAACAAATAAGCGGGAGTCAGAATTTCCT
The DNA here is from genome assembly GCF_036320965.1 of Panulirus ornatus. NCBI lineage: Eukaryota > Metazoa > Arthropoda > Malacostraca > Decapoda > Palinuridae > Panulirus > Panulirus ornatus. The sequence continues at coordinate 30,548,516 of NC_092280.1, forward strand.
TTGTGCTTGAATAACGTGATAGAAGGCGAGAAATATTAATCCAGAAGATGGCTAGGATTGACAACTTTTACCAATGCTGTTATTGAGTCTTTCCCAGCTTTCTCAAGGTCGAAAATTGCATCTGAAACTAATTTCAAGATAGAATTTCACGTTATTTTCTTGTTTCTGGGATAATACGACGATGAACTCGTATAATATTGTCCTTTCAAATTTCAGATATTAAGTAAATAATCATTCAGTGTTGTAGCAGTGGCATACATCTAATAATCATTTCCATTGATGAGTCTGTCTTGTTCGCTGTGAAATAATGGAACTTTACCTGTGCCCGGACACATAGTGTTCATGACAGTTTAGTGATTATTTTAGTCATGTTTTATTCAGTTTCTTATTGGCATATTAATTATGATCGTTATCCTTGATGAGCATATTGACATATATAGTTTGTTAACAACACCTGTACACAGAAAGCTTTATGAAATTGTAGCTGCCATATAAGCAGATGTCCGTTGGTAGAGGTGGCAGCCATCGTGACATGAGCACATGCCACAGCTCGCTAGACGGCAAGATTAATATTTAATCACAATACCTGTTATGGCAGAAATTCTAAATTTTAGATGATGTTTATCATCCACTGAGTTTTTCTAAATGAGTATGCTACCTTTTCACGTTGAGCGTAAAGGCTATTATGGTAAATTTATGTGTTTAGTGTGCGTATCGGGAGTGGGAGGGGGAGGGGGAGGGGGCAGGAGGAGGTGCGCCAAGGTTAAGATAACGTCCCCCGCTGCCCCCGGGGGGGGGTATAGTCCGGTGTAATGATGGTGATCATGTGTTAGAAACAAACAATTAAACATCTCACATGATCCTGTAACCACAGTATCAGTGATTCTCAAAATAGGAATGGTTCGAGCGACTCGCACCTGTTGATTGCCAACGGTTGTGTATTAGGTAATGAGTTCAGACCTCTGCACTTGACAACCTTCATTTAATTCAATTGTTTGCTAGTTTTTTAGTTTCGCGTAGAAAGAAAAGTCGAGTCTAGGTATTACAGTTATGGTTTATTTCTCGTAGAAGTTCAAGATTGCTGAATAGTATGTTGCGAGTAAAGCGACATTTTAAAGCGTCATCTTCATGTTTAAAGTTTACACCAACCAACTTTGCCGCACATTTCTCTCTGTAGATTCGTTAAAGCTATAATTTTCTCATATCTGGAAGTCTATGTACCTTACCTAGTTTATTTGCTTGATTTAGTGTGTGTGTGTGTGTGTGTGTGTGTGGAGGTTGTGGGGTTGGCCGCTGGGGCCGCGTGGCGCTGCTGCCGCCCAGGTTCAAAGCCCATCTCGGTTGTCAGTTTGTAGATTTAGTGGCGAGCAACAGGTTGGACATGTGAAAGTGACGCTTTTGATTGGTATTTCTATAGGATTTCCTCTGGCACGGAGGTAGTGGATTTATTCCTAAAGGACCAAGGGCTGATTGCAGTGTAGGTGAGTAGCCGGGAAGGGGTGTTTAAAAGTGGTTTTCAGGGAAAATCACGGGAGGGTACTTTGTTTACAGTGTTGGAGGCGTGTAGTGTGGAGGCATTACTGGACCGGTATGAGCTGTCACTTCTCATATAGGACTCATGCTTGCTTCTGCCTTATATGCTGTCCTGCTTCACCTGCTGCACACCCCTGGCCTTACCTCTTACTCAGGCCGTAGGTAATCCACGCGACAGTTAGATGCTGTCGGAGTGAAGAGTAAGTAGTAGTGACCTACTTGTATATTATGTGGTCTTCGGAGATCCATAGGCGCGGCCGTCTTAGCTAAAGTTGCTACTGTTGCCACTCCCATAGTACTGCTCTACAGTTGCTGTACTGGCCAGTCCCTCATAACTGCTGTACAGTTGTTAGTCTGGCCACTCCCATACCACTGCTCTACAGTTGCTATTCTGGCCACTCCCATACTACTGCTCTACAGTTGCTACTTTGGCCACTCCCATATTGCTGCTCTGCAGTTGCTACCCTAACCACACCCTTATTACTGCTCTACAGTTGTTATTCTGGCCACTCCCCTATTACCGCTCTGCAGTCCTACACTGGCCACTCCCTTATTATTGCCCTACAGTTGTTACTCTGGCCACTCCTTTATTACTGCTCTGCAGCTCCCACTCTGGCCACTCCCTTATTACTGCACTGGATTTCCTATTCTGGCCACTCATTTATTACTGCTCTGTAGTTCTTATAAATAACCACATTGATATAGGCTATGAGACATCTCTGAAAACTTCATAATTCTGCAGTATCACCCACCTTGTAGGGTGATATTAGAACACATCAATATTCAGTTTATGAAAGAATTAGCCCCTTGAACAGTATCATTGGTTTACTTCCATTGTCTTGAAGGTCCACAAGATTCAGCCTGCCATCCTCTGGATGAGGTATACATTGTTTATTTTTGTGTGTTGTTAAGCGGTACTCCTTAACCACTCACTGTTATTTTGTGTGTATGTTGTCAGGTGGTACTTATTGTTTTGTATGTGTGTTGTTAAGTGGTAATCCTTAACCACTCACCTCATACCAGCTAGGTTTTGGTGCATACATTGGTCTGTAGCACTTGAACAGCACCCCCAGCTTTTGGGAAGCAGATTTTGTAATATTCGTAATGTGGAGTGTCTTAGAGTGGATTATAAAGTTATGCTCATGTTATCACCGATTTTTTTGTTTTCAGAAATTTGATGGCAGAAAATGAAAGAGGTTTAGGAAGCTTTGTAGGTAGAAATTTTGTGCTCACAGTGAAGAATTACTGCTTCTCCTTTTGGAGATGCTATGCAGATCTCATAAGCATTATAAGCATTATACCTGATCTGTATTTTCAAATATGTGTGAAAGATCATGAATTACAATACTGGTAATGTTTTCTGTAATGTTTTCTGACAAAAATTAGTAAAACTAGTTAAGAAAAAGTTTTGATGGCATAACTCTGTTGTTTATCTCTGATTGCTGTGCGTCGTTCTCATCCCATTCTCCTTGCTTGGTTAATTTCTCCTGTATGCATCATATTTGAGGTATTTCAAGTCTCATACTAAAGCTTGTAATTTTAGGGACTTTGTAAGATGGATATGACATAATAAACCCACTTGTAAGATGGATATGACATAATAAACCCACTTAAAGTAGCATTCCATATATCAACTGACTATTATATTTCTCTCTTGTGTCTCCCCTGATGATGTGATTATTACACGAAAGTGCACTTGGGAACTTATCGTGTTTCATTTTCCCCGTGGACTCATAGGAATATATATATATATATATATATATATATATATATATATATATATATATATATCAGGGGAGAATAAAAAGATGTTCTGGAAGGAGGTAAATAAAGTGTGTAAGACAAGGGAGCAAATGGGAACTTCAGTGAAGGGCGCAAATGGGGAGGTGATAACAAGTAGTGGTGATGTGAGAAGGAGATGGAGTGAGTATTTTGAAGGTTTGTTGAATGTGTTTGATGATAGAGTGGCAGATATATGGTGTTTTGGTCGAGGTGGTGTGCAAAGTGAGAGGGTTAGGGAAAATTATTTGGTAAACAGAGAAGAGGTAGTAAAAGCTTTGCGGAAGATGAAAGCCGGCAAGGCAGCAGGTTTGGATGGTATTGCAGTGGAATTTATTAAAAAAGGGGGTGACTGTATTATTGACTGGTTGGTAAGGTTATTTAATGTATGTATGACTCATGGTGAGGTGCCTGAGGATTGGCGGAATGCGTGCATAATGCCATTGTACAAAGGCAAAGGGGATAAGAGTGAGTGCTCAGATTACAGAGGTATAAGTTTGTTGAGTATTCCTGGTAAATTATATGGGAGGGTATTGATTGAGAGGGTGAAGGCATGTACAGAGCATCAGATTGGGAAAGAGCAGTGTGGTTTCAGAAGTGGTAGAGGATGTATGGATCAGGTGTTTGCTTTGAAGAATGTATGTGAGAAATACTTAGAAAAGCAAATGGATTTGTTTGTAGCATTTATGGATCTGGAGAAGGCATATGATAGAGTTGATAGAGATGCTCTGTGGAAGGTATTAAGAATATATGGTGTGGGAGGAAAGTTGTTAGAAGCAGTGAAAAGTTTTTATCGAGGATGTAAGGCATGTGTACGTGTAGGAAGAGAGGAAAGTGATTGGTTCTCAGTGAATGTAGGTTTGCGGCAGGGGTGTATGATGTCTCCATGGTTGTTTAATTTGTTTATGGATGGGGTTGTTAGGGAGGTGAATGCAAGAGTTTTGGAAAGAGGGGCAAGTATGAAGTCTGTTGGGGATGAGAGAGCTTGGGAAGTGAGTCAGTTGTTGTTCGCTGATGATACAGCGCTGGTGGCTGATTCATGTGAGAAACTGCAGAAGCTGGTGACTGAGTTTGGTAAAGTGTGTGAAAGAAGAAAGTTAAGAGTAAATGTGAATAAGAGCAAGGTTATTAGGTACAGTAGGGTTGAGGGTCAAGTCAATTGGGAGGTAAGTTTGAATGGAGAAAAACTGGAGGAAGTAAAGTGTTTTAGATATCTGGGAGTGGATCTGTCAGCGGATTGAACCATGGAAGCGGAAGTGGATCATAGGGTGGGGGAGGGGGCGAAAATCCTGGGAGCCTTGAAGAATGTGTGGAAGTCGAGAACATTATCCTGGAAAGCAAAAATGGGTATGTTTGAAGGAATAGTGGTTCCAACGATGTATGGTTGCGAGGCGTGGGCTATGGATAGAGTTGTGCGCAGGAGGATGGATGTGCTGGAAATGAGATTTTTGAGGACAATGTGTGGTGTGAGGTGGTTTGATCGAGTAAGGAAAGTAAGGGTAAGAGAGATGTGTGGAAATAAAAAGAGCGTGGTTGAGAGAGCAGAAGAGGGTGTTTTGAAATGGTTTGGGCACATGGAGAGAATGAGTGAGGAAAGATTGACCAAGAGGATATATGTGTCGGAGGTGGAGGGAAGGAGGAGAAGTGGGAGACCAAATTGGAGGTGGAAAGATGGAGTGAAAAAGATTTTGTGTGATCGGGGCCTGAACATGCAGGAGGGTGAAAGGAGGGCAAGGAATAGAGTGAATTGGATCGATGTGGTATACCGTGGTTGACGTGCTGTCAGTGGATTGAATCAGGGCATGTGAAGCGTCTGGGGTAAACCATGGAAAGCTGTGTAGGTATGTATATTTGCGTATGTGGACGTATGTATATACATGTGTATGGGGGTGGGTTGGGCCATTTCTTTCGTCTGTTTCCTTGCGCTACCTCGCAAACGTGGGAGACAGCGGCAAAAATATATATATATATATATATGTATATATATATATATATATATATATATATATATATATATATATATATATATATATATATATTCCCTGGGGATAGGGGAGAAAGAATACTTCCCATGTATTCCCTGCGTGTCGTAGAAGGCGACTAAAAGGGAAGGGAGCGGGGGGGCTGGAAATCCTCCCCTTTCAATTTTTTTTTTTTTTTTTTTTTTTTTTTTTTTTTTTTTTTTTTTCCAAAAGAAGGAACGGAGAGGAGGGCCAGGTGAGGATATTCCCTCAAAGGCCCAGTCCTCTGTTCTTAACGCTACCTCGCTATCGCGGGAAATGGCGAATAGTATGAAAATATATATATATATATATATATATATATATATATATATATATTCCTATGAGTCCACGGGGAAAATAAAACATGAAAAGTTCCCAAGTGCACTTTCATGTAATAAGCACATCATCAGGGGAGAGACAAGAGAGAAATATAACAGTCAGTTGATATACGTCGAAGAGGCGAAGCTAGGACGCCATTTGGTAAACATGTGATTGTCCAAAACGATTTGTGATTTTGGACAATCACATGTTTACCAAATGGCGTCCTAGCTTTGTTTCTTCGATGTATATCAACTGACTTATATTTCTCTCTTGTGTCTCCCCTGATGATGTGATTATTACACGAAAGTGCACTTGGGAACTTTTTGTGATTTTGGACAATCACATGTTTACCAAATGGCGTCCTAGCTTCGTCTCTTTGATGTATATCAACTGACTTATATTTCTCTCTTGTGTCTCCCCTGATGATGTGATTATTACAGGAAAGTGCACTTGGGAACTTTTCGTGTTTCATTTTCCCCGTGGACTCATAGGAATATCTTGATCACACGCAAAATTGTGACCCTTTCCAATATATATATATATATATATATATATATATATATATATATATATATATATATATATATATATATATTCAAAGTAGATTTTTTAAACGTTCAGGAATTATGCAAGGATCATGACAGTGGGTAACTGCTGTGATTACTGAAGATGATGCTTAGCAAGGTCTATCAGCATGTACCTGGTTGGTTGTAGCTTGTAACCATAAAGATTTTAGGGGTCTGAATGTCACTGGTTTGTGTAGACTAAGATAAGTGAATAAGTGAAGGTCTTTGCTCGCAGAATGAGGTAAGACATGAATCCTGACTAATAAAAGAATATTTATTTTCTAGGGGGGCAGCATTCTCACCCATCAGCAGCCATGGGGTGTGCAATGAGTACTGCTGCTGACAAAGAAGCAGCAGAAAGAAGCAAAAAGATAGACAAAGACTTACGACTTGCTGGGGAACGTGCTGCAAGAGAAGTCAAACTTCTCCTGTTAGGTAGGTTGCATGAAGACCTCGTCTTCATTGAATTCATTATGTTTGGTATACACAATATTTTGATGATTTCATTTGATGCACATTTTGAGCTTGGGGGTTATATAGGTTGCAGTTGACTGTATTTTCATTCGTAAAAGTTTTTAGGGTGGTGCTGTTACCTGAAAATTTATTTAAAGGACACTATTTTGGCATGTTCAGCTCGTACAATTTGTATTGTTAAACCTATGGTATAAGTATATTTTACCATTTCTTTGTCATTTGTGCTAATGTTCTGTACATGAGAGAGAGATTTTGAAGTATAAAAAGGATAGATGAAGAACATTGAAGAGTCAAAGGCTGAAGGTAGCATATATGTATTTTGGAACAAGCTGTGATATTTGAATTTTGCAGGGGTAAGAATTAGGGGAACATCTCACTTGAAGCAGACACTGAAATGAATATCTGCCAAACCAGTACCATTGGAGGCATGAAGGGTGTTTGAGTGTAATAAAAACCTTTCAGTTACTTGTATATGATTATTGGGAGGTAGTTATACTAGAAAAACAAAAGTTTGCTAAAGTCTGTATATGCAAATAGAACAAATGGATGCAATTCAAGAAAGCCAACTTTAAACCTGTGAAATTCATTTGTTGAGTCCACATTGTGAGTATACAGAACTTAACCCCAGATTATTGAAAGGACTAAGATGAGACAGAGAGAGTCCAGAAGAGGGGAAATAAGATTACCGTTGCCAGTGGCCCTTGCATAACCCATAAACTTCAGTCTATGTCAGCTGACATGTAACATGTGGGACTGTGGCCTGCATTAGTAGACATCTCATTAAAACTCATAATCTTTACTGTCTACACTTACGGGGAAGGTTTATGTACATTTATAAGTTTATTTCCAAGATTTGATAAAAGTGTAATTTACATTGAATAAATTAATATACTATTATCATTTATCAGTGCGTAATTACAAATAATCGTCAAATGTGAAAGTTTATCAATATATTGTTTGTATGATAAAGCAAAGTAGACAGGTTAATGGGGATGCTATTTTGTGTGTGGCGGGGTAGTGCCAGGAAAAGACAGCAAAGGCCACAGCTCCCTTTCCACATCCAGGCCCCTCAAAACTTTCCATGATTTACCCCAGATGCTTTTCAGACCCTGGTTCAATCCATTGACAGCACATCTACCCCAGTATACCACATTGTTCCAATTCACTCTATTCTTTGCATGCCTTTCACCCTCCTTTATGTTCAGGCACCATTTGCCCAAAATCTTTTTCACTCCATCCCTCCACCTCCAATTTGGTCTCCCACTTCTTGTTCCCTCCACCTCTGACACATATATTCTCTTTGTCAATCTTTCTTCACTCATTCTCTCCATGTGACCAAGCCATTTCAATACAACCTCTTCTGCTCTCTCAACCACACACTTTTTATTACCACACATCTCTCTTACCCTTCATTACTTACTTGATCAAACCACCTCACACCACATATTGTCCTCAAACATTTCATTTCAAACACATCCACCCTCCTCCGCACAACCTTGTCTATAGCCCATGCCTTGCACTCATATAATATTGTTGTAACCACTATTCCTTCAAACATGCCCATTTTCGCTCTCCGAGATAATGTTTCACCTTCTACGCATTCTTCAACGCTCCCAGAACCTTCGCACCCTCTCCCACCCTGTGACACTTCCGCTTCCATGGTTCCCTCCACTGCTAAATCCTCTCCTTGATATCTAAAACACTTCACTTCCTCCAGTATTTCTTCATTCAGGCTTACCACCCAATTAACTTGTCCCTCAACCCTACTGAACCTAATAAGCTTGCTCTTATTCACATTTACTCCCAGCTCTCTTCTTTCATGCTGCACCTTAATTGAAATGAGGTTTATGAAGCAGAAAAAGAAAAAAACAAGGGAGAGTATTTTTGAATTTTTTAGGATGTGAAAGACCCATCTTTTTAAATGTGCTGGGTCATAGATATTGGGAAAGGCATGAGAAGGTCAAGTTCCAAAGCTTTGACATGTAGGGGAAAAAAGCAGGTATCAAAATGGCCCTCCCTTGAGTTGCTGATGACCACACAAAATCATATGATGCTGCAGCTTGCTGAGTATTGTGTAGTCTAGTTAGTGGTGGGGGCACATAAGCAGCCAGGTCTCAAAAGCAAAAACCAAAGAAGTACCTATGGAAGAGGGAAAGTGAACCAACATTGCAGTGCAGGGCAAGGGTGGTCAAGTTTGGAAGTTAGCCTGGGATAGTTTATAAGTCTGTCTGCTTTCGACTTGGCTCTGTCAAGGAAAGAGACAGAGCTACAACCGCCCCAAATGTGAGAGCAGTACTCCATACAGGGATTAATCAATCCCTTGTATAAACAGAGCAACGGTTCAGAAGAGAAGTTCTACATCTAGACAAGACACCCAGTTTCTTAGAGGCAGACTTAACTGTTCCTGTAATGTGGGGTATCCAAGAAAGAGTGAATATTACAGTAATATCAAGTATGATTATTGTGACAAGAGGTGGAATTACAGAGCCGTCAAAGGAGAGGTGAGAGTTATGAGTTTTCAATAGAGAGATGGGTAGAAATTGGGCCTTGGAGGCATTAAATTAACAAGATTTTGTCTACCCCACTGAGACATCCTGTCTTGAGTTTATTGAGGAAGCGGTGTTGACACGAGATGCAGATTGAGTAAGAGAAGGGGGAGCAGAATTGGAGGATGTGGTTGAATACAGTGTTGAGTTAGTGTGAGTGCATGGGATTATTTGTGGAGGAGAGGAAATCATTGAAAAAGGAGGAAAATTGTAGGGTACAGGACAGAGCCTTGAGGGACACCACTCTTGATGGGGAAAAGGGGGGAAGCTGATCCATCACAACTACGGAGATAGATTGGCCGAAGAGGAAGCTAGATATGAAGGAGCAATATTAGGGAGGAAGGGCATTTAGTTTGTGTTTTACTCTTGTGTATATGTTATTGATATGGGGAGTGAATGTCACATGAGTCATATGTGATACCTAGAATGGTTGATTATTTGCACAATGGGAGAAACTGTCCATTCAACGTGATTGGAGGGTGTGAGCTGGATTCATGTCTCTCATGGTTTAAAAGATGTCTGTGGGGATGCAGACATTCTCTTCTGGGTGAGCAATTGTTCCAGTTTTGTAATGAAGTGCTGCATGTTTGATGTTGCTACTGTAGTGTTAGGGTGTTTTTATGTAATTGTAAGGTTGCCATCATGTGAAAGGACCTTTTTGTTTTGATTTGCCTGAGGTAATGGGAGATCATGTTAGAAGAGGTTGAAGATTGTTGGAGAAAGAATTACTACTTTTGAAACTACTTTTGGAACTCCATTGTAGTTTTCTTCCCCCAGATCTATAGCTGATTATCTCTGCCAAAGACATCTTTTGTAGATTCCTGAGAAAAAGGATCGCAATATTACCATACCAAGGGCACACAAACCATAATTTTGACTGCAGTTCAAGGGTCAGTGATGGTTCATAGAGAAACGTTTTGCATTAGTAACATTTGTGAATTGGGATGAAAACTTGTAGAATGACACTAAGGCTTTGAAATATTTAGATATTTGAAAGTCATTATTTGTAAAATGGTAGTATACAAAAGGGTATCAAAATAGCTACTAAAATAGTGTAGATCAGTCAGCATATCATACATAGTTTTAAGTATTTGAGAGTAATAAAGAAACACATTATGGAACATTGTTTTAACGAAGAGCTCATAAATGAAGGCTAGCATGAATTTGTGCTGGATCTAAGCATGGAGACAACTACTAACTCACACAGTAATGACATATGGGAAATTGCATACAGTAGTGATCTTTCTGACAGCAGTTAGAATAAAGAAATTTAATAGGAGTGTAGGACAGTATACAGAAATGTGCTACTGTAAAGGAAATGTGGTAGAAGTGATGATTGCCTTTCTACATAAAAATTTTGTTTTAGATCAGGACAGCTGTAAAATCCAAGTGGAAAAATATTGTCCCTCTGAATTAGTAATGTATTGCTATTGAAAATGTAAATGGTTCAGTAGAATTGATCCTGAGTTGAGACATATAAGGAAAAGTAATTTTTTGGTTTCTAGAGGGAATAAGTTAAAGGCTTGAGTGGCCAGCTAAGAGTCTCAAACTTTGAAAAAGATACCTTACTTCATTTAGATAAGAAACTGAGGAAACTAAGGAAACATTTTAGAGCACTATATGATGTAATGTTTGAATCAGGAAACTGGAAGTACAGACTTTTAACATCAAACCCAGAAATGCTCAAAAGGGGGAAGGGCCACCTAGAATGACTTTAACCCTCTTGCTGTGGCAAAAGTATTTGTGAAAGAAGTATCCCAAGAAAAAGACAGACATTTCAGTTGTATGCTATATAAGGCTAGTGTTATTTCAAATGAGAATATATGGTAAATTGTTCCTAGTCGTACATTTTTTAGACATTTAGCAAATGGGGTGGAATATCACCTGCATGAAGATATTGTGCAGAATCAGTGATTATTTGGCAGTGTGTTATATTGTTTTCTCATCAGCAAATTAGACTGAGTAAATACAGTTCATGTTCATTTGTTCATGGCTGTCAGGCTCAGTAGACAGTACTGTACATAGTTTGTCGGCTGATAAATGTATGTATATTGCAGATATAGGATGATTATGGTGTTTATACTTTCTTACTTTATGCAATGATTTTTTTCTTTTGTATAAATGATTTTTTTATTGACAGGTGCTGGTGAATCTGGTAAGAGCACTATTGTGAAACAAATGAAGATTATCCATGAGACAGGATACTCACGAGAAGAATGTGAACAGTATCGGCCCGTCGTTTATTCTAATACCATCCAGTCACTCATGGCAATCATCAGAGCCATGGGGCAACTCAAGATTGACTTCAAAGACTCCAGTAGAGCAGTGAGTTGCTAAGCTGTACTGCATCTTAGAGAATCCTTTGTTTATGTAGTAGAGCCATGAGTTATGCTGTACCATGTCTCATAGTATCCTGAGTTTCTGCAGTAGTGATTTATTATGCTGTACCGTCATTTGGGCATTCTTTGTTTCCTTTATTATTATTGATTTATTTTATAACTTTTGACTTCTTTTATGGGGCTCCTCCAGATTCATGACTGCACTACAGTCATTAGCAGGGAGATGATGGATTCCTCTGGAGTGGAAAGTTCCTTTACAAGATTGCATCCCTTTTCATCTGATGACAGTGATAAGCCCTTGCCTAAGAAGACTTTTTTCTCATGTTGTAACCACATGCAGGGATAGTCCAGCAACACCTATGTCTGTTTGTGTGTGGAACTGGTGGTGTTACTGGACTTCACCAATATGAGATTACAATGAGAGTGAAGAGTTCCCTATTACAAGGATGTATCATTGTCATTTGACAAAACAGAACATTCTGTCCCAACTTGAGATCACAGTGAGAGTTAAAAGTCATCTATTGTGAGGATATATCATTATCATTTGACAAATCAGAGTACAGTCTCAAAGAATTACCTTCAAAGGAGCCCATCCTGTCCCTGATACTGCATGTAATGCAGGCTTGGGCTGCTGGACCTCCTGGAAATATGATCTTGGGTAACACCAGGCCTTTTCCAGAAAAGGGTCCTGAGGTGATTGATTTTATTAATCTGGAATTGTACCCCACTTTCTTATGGTTTGACTCAAGTGAAAAACTCGCTTTTGGCAAGATTGTATCATCAGAGCACAGTCTCGGTGAAGAACTTTTCACTCCAAAGAAGTCCATCCTGCTTCTCCTACTGATTGTGGCACAACTTTGAAACTGCAGGAGCTCATAGAGTAGGGATCCTGGGGTTGCATTATTGCAAAAATAATAATTTTGTAGAACTGGTTTCTAATTATGGCCAGCTGATCATTCCGAAGTTTTGGACATCCCTTCCAGCTTACTCATATTATGCTTCAATTGAAGATCATTCTAGCTTGACAGATTTTTATTTAATTTTTAATCATTCAAAGTTCCATTCTGCATGTATGGTTATAATTTTGTGGCATTCTAAGTCATTGATAAGTTATTACCTATTTTCCCAGTAAGTGTGCTTTTGATATAATAATTTTTTTACCTCAGTTGATAGAGATGCTCTGTGGAAGGTATTAAGAATATATGGTGTGGGAGGAAAGTTGTTAGAAGCAGTGAAAAGTTTTTATCGAGGATGTAAGGCATGTGTACGTGTAGGAAGAGAGGAAAGTGATTGGTTCTCAGTGAATGTAGGTTTGCGGCAGGGGTGTGTGATGTCTCCATGGTTGTTTAATTTGTTTATGGATGGGGTTGTTAGGGAGGTAAATGCAAGAGTTTTGGAAAGAGGGGCAAGTATGAAGTCTGTTGGGGATGAGAGAGCTTGGGAAGTGAGTCAGTTGTTGTTCGCTGATGATACAGCGCTGGTGGCGGATTCATGTGAGAAACTGCAGAAGCTGGTGACGGAGTTTGGTAAAGTGTGTGGAAGAAGAAAGTTAAGAGTAAATGTCAATAAGAGCAAGGTTATTAGGTACAGTAGGGTTGAGGGTCAAGTCAATTGGGAGGTGAGTTTGAATGGTGAGAGGCTGGAGGAAGTGAAGTGTTTTAGATATCTGGGAGTGGATCTGTCAGCGGATGGAACCATGGAAGCGGAAGTGGATCATAGGGTGGGGGAGGGGGCGAAAATTTTGGGAGCCTTGAAAAATGTGTGGAAGTCGAGAACATTATCCCGGAAAGCAAAAATGGGTATGTTTGAAGGAATAGTAGTTCCAACAATGTTGTATGGTTGCGAGGCGTGGGCTATGGATAGAGTTGTGCGTAGGAGGATGGATGTGCTGGAAATGAGATGTTTGAGGACAATGTGTGGTGTGAGGTGGTTTGATCGAGTAAGTAACGTAAGGGTAAGAGAGATGTGTGGAAATAAAAAGAGCGTGGTTGAGAGAGCAGAAGAGGGTGTTTTGAAGTGGTTTGGGCACATGGAGAGAATGAGTGAGGAAAGATTGACCAAGAGGATATATGTGTCGGAGGTGGAGGGAACGAGGAGAAGAGGGAGACCAAATTGGAGGTGGAAAGATGGAGTGAAAAGGATTTTGTGTGATCGGGGCCTGAACATGCAGGCATACTGTCAAGCTGTGATCTTGCAAGTGCTATCATATTATCAGTGAAGGAAAATGTATATATGACACAGATAGAAATAATTAAGGTTTGGTGTAGGTATTTTGAGGACCTGGGTTTCTTCTATTCTCTCTCTGTTCATGTTCCATCTTGCAATGGTCTGCTGATGTAGGCAAATACAATATTTGCAGCCTTTACATAAACTCTACAGTAAGTCCAAGGAAGGTGCTTTGTCACATATGTAGAAGTGACTGGTATTTTTCATGTTTTGAATATGATGAATGATTATTTTCTGTGTTTTCAGGATGATGCTAGACATTTTTTCACTTTGGCAAGTGCAGCAGACGAAGGTGAATTAACACCTGAATTAGCAAGCATGATGAAGCGATTGTGGAATGACAGTGGTGTCCAGCATTGTTTTAGGTGAGTGATTGCTGTAAATTCTGAGAGTTGTTTAATTAGCACCTGATAAAGGTGATATAGATGTTATTGTCTGTCAATATTATTTGATATGAGGACAAGAAATGTTTATTATAGTGATGCATAACTTAACCCTAAAACTAATCATGCATGATTACATTCCCCTTGGTCTTAACAGCCGGTCGCGGGAATACCAGCTTAATGATTCAGCTGCTTATTATCTAAATGCTTTAGACCGTATTTCTCGGCCTGGCTACATACCTACACAACAAGATGTCCTACGCACTAGAGTGAAAACAACGGGAATTGTTGAGACGAATTTCTCCTTCAAAAACCTGAACTTCAAGTAAGTTTGTTGTTAGGCTCTGTCTTCATTATGTTATACTTGACATGTTACTGTAAGTTTGTTATTAGGCTTTGGCTTCATTATGTAATACTTGAGATGTAAGTGAGGCCACTGTGTTTGTTCCAAATTTCATTAATGAAAGAGAGGCGGTTAAGTATTGTTTAGAAAAAGTGTAGAGAATGATTGAAGCATTATGCATTGGTGAAGAGAATTGTAATAGATGTAGATAGAGATCTGAGTTAAGTTGGGGGAGGATTGAGGAGGCATCAGTGGAGGAGTCTGTAGATATTGAAGCTGTAAGATTCTGAAGGACTCTTGTGTTTGAACCACTCATGTATATTAAAAGGTATATATGATAGGCATATTAAGATCTTTAGCCAAAGTCTTGAAAGATCATTTGAGTTTTTGATACCATATTGTTTAATTAGCTATTTAACTGAACCTATCAGTTTAGTAATTCTTCAGAAGTAATCCTTGAACTGTCACTTTTTTATGATGAAGATTATCATGGAGAAAACTATAACAAGTCTAGTCATAACAGTTGTCACTACTCAGGGCTTTGAATGCAGGGATCATGGTAATTTATCTTATTTAACTGCCAGATTGTTTTCTATTGTGCAAAATAGTTAGTGGTAGATTTTCTCCAGAGAATAGTTCAAAGACATTGTGACATATAGTAGTCATACCTGATTGCTACTGCTGTTTTTTTGTATATTAATAAGATGCCGGAAATTTGAATCATAGATTTTTATTTGTAACTCATCAAGAGGATATGCATAAGTATATATCAGTAACTTTTTAAGGGTTAGTTTCTGCTTTTCAAGAGCTTTTTGTTTTGATCACTATTTTGTTATAGTTACCTCTAACACACATGTTCTGAAAACAGCTTGTGATGTTTTCAGTTGCAGTGACTAATCCACATGTTCTGTAAACAACTTGTGATGTTTTCAGTTTTAGTTTACATTTAAACTGGATGGCAGTTGGTTTCCAGTAAGCAAATTCATATTAAAAGCCTCAACAAATTATTTATACTTAGATAATCAGATATTCATCTTGTTAAGATATTTGTAAACCATTGATTTTAAAAGTTAACCATCCAAATTAAGTACTAAGATAGGCAGGAGGAAATAAAATATCTTTGATGATGAAATCTTGCTTGGTAAAATTGGAATTAACAGTACATCACTTGGATGTTTTCGCTTTGTTTTGTAGTGTAAATCACTTGAATGGTTTAGCTGCATTTTGTGGTGTACATCACTTGGATGTTTGGGTTGTGTTTTGTGGTGTACATCACTTGAATGTTTGGGCTGTGTTTTGTGGTGTACATCACTTTGATGTTTTGGCTGTGTTTTGTGGTGTACATCATTAGGATGATTTGGACTGAATCAAACTGCTGATTTTTGTAATAATTTCCAAGTTTCTCTGGTGCAGTTATCTAGAGACATATTTGTGGGATAGATACTGTAAACCAACCTTTTACACTGATTATTAGTTAAATTTTACTTTATTTAGATTTTTTTCTGCATGAATGATAATGTCCTTTCAAATTTAGGAATTGCGGTTTTACTATGGTATCAATCTGTTCCAATTTATGTTAGCTTGGATTTTGTTCATAGGTTAAGCTTATGATTTCACAACTTTGTTGTTTAGGAACTCTCACATTCTCTCTGAATGTGCTTAATCTTGCTCTTTTTATGTGCATCTCTCTGTCTATATCTCTGATATCTGTTCCCCCCAGGAACTCCCATCAAGGAACTGGCCATGGCAAAAGAGCTTCCATCTATTCCTTTCTTAACTATCTCCCTTGCATACACCTTTCCACACATTATTCCCCCTTTTCTCTCCCTCCAGTACTCTGCCACTCTGTTTCGCCATGTTACAGGTGGTCTTTCTCTCACGCCACCCCCTTTAATCATACACTCTCCATGTAAACTCCCATTTGTGCATTTTTTCCATATGCCCAATCCACCTCAAAGCATTATGTTTCACACACTGTACCACTCCACAGTTGATTCCCTTTGCATTCCCTGATATATCAAATCTCTCCTACTCCCCCTCATTACTTTCTTTATTCTGTCTATTAATACTATATGCTCCTCTCAAATAACTTATTTCCACAGCCTAGATTCTAGACTCTTTGACTCATTATGTGCATGATCTTTTGTTTATCTTTCTATACCACTGTGTGTTAATCTTACCTAAACCACCAGTGCATTATGATGCATAATTTTCATTACAGATTATTTGATGTGGGTGGTCAAAGATCAGAACGGAAAAAGTGGATTCACTGTTTTGAGGGAGTGACAGCCATCATCTTTGTTGTTGCTTTGTCAGGTACAGTGAATAGTTATAATGAATTACATCATTTATTGTTGATAGGACAGAAGTATGTGACTTGATATATGATTAGAGTCCAGCCTGTAATTCTAATTATACAGTTTTGTAATGTCAATTGATTTAGCCTAATATTATTTTCTCTTTGTGTCACAGGAAAGATACATGTTGATATTCTTATATCCTACTATCTTTATATTATGGACACTGTGCAGAAAAGAATAATATTCTTAAACAAACAATGAGTTCAATGTATCTAAGGCCATGCAACTTATGTTTTTCAGATTTTGTGGTCATATGTAGTTCAGTAAGTTAATCTTGGATTTATTGCAGTAGAAAATGTCATACATACTTGCTTTTATACTGGTAGGTCAGTTTTGTTATAAAGTGTATCCTTCTAAACATGGATTAGTTGCTGTGGAAGTGTTTCAGAATTAGGACATGTTCCTGGCTTACGGAGAAAAACCTGTATGTTTCCAAACCAGGACTATATCCTCTCAAGCATTGACCAAATAATATGAGTTCAGGATGTTTTCCAGGTTTTGGGAGAAAATATGCACTCCATTATTCACACCATGCATATTCTGTCTCTCTCTCTCTCAAAAAAAAAAAAAAAAAAAAAAAAAGGGATTTAAGAATGGGTTTTGGTGGATCCAACATTTAGTGCCAGAGTTTGGGAGGATACACTGTGCTGAGCTGAATTTCTACGTTTATCATAAATACATGGTAGAACTTAGATTGTTGCGTAGTCATATGATTGATTTAGTTTACCTTAAGTGATAGTGCCATATACCATTAGTGTAGAATCATAACACATTACAAATATCATCTCAGCACCTTTTTATGTAAGGTTTGCATTTTCTTTTAAAAGAATGTATTTAACATTTAGGATTAGGTTATTCATGTATATAAGCACAGCACTTTTCCCAAGCTTCATAAAAATATATCAAGGTATAATTTGTAAATATCCCGGGGATTAGGGGAGAAAGAATACTGCCTGTGTATTTCCTGCGTGTCGTAGAAGGCGATGGGAACAGGGCTGGAAATCCTTCTCTCCTGTTTTACTTTTTCAGAAGAAGGAAGAGAATGGGGTCATGTAAGGATGTTTTCCTCTAAGGCTTAGGCCTCTGTTCTTAGCACTACCTCGCTAATGCAGGAAATGACGAATATGCATGAAAAACAAAAATAAGTGTATGCATAATATGCAAGTTGGTAGTCATAGTAAACTGTTCACCATTTCCCATTTTTTACTGCACGTTTAAGTTCACTTGTTCTAACCAGAGAACCACTTAGAAGATGGTCACAAGTCGTCAGAAGTAAATTTTCGAAATATTATGCAAGATTTGACCATTTAACCTATTCTGTTCGGTGGCAGGTGTCCACATCCCCCTCCCCTGGTGTGGTTAGAGAAAACAAGAAAAAGTCTAGATTAATATAAAATTACCTTTAGAAAGTATAAAAGCCCCTGAACAGATTTAAAACTATAGAAAAATTAGAGAGATATAACACCATGTGTTGGCTGCGGAAAGTCGTAAACTCTGGTTGAGGGAAGGAGAATGATGTTTATATCCTGCCCTCTGACAAATGAACCACCTGGTCTGAAGGCCCATTATGGCCCATATTACACCTATACACTACCAGAAAGATAAAAATGCCCAAACAAGAAAGGAATTTTCTGAAAACAGACTAAAACCAACTTTTTTTGTAGTGAAGATGCCAGTTATGCAGTGTTATTTCAAGGCTGTTATCACTTGTATGCTCTTAGCTAGTGAATATTACTGGAACTCCTAAATACTTTTTACACTCTGAAATAACATGAAATTGATCTGAAGGACATGTACTTTCCAGTTGTCTTTCTATCCCAACTTTATTATGACTCCCCCTCCAATTGCATAACATGAAATTGATCTGAAGGACATGTACTTTCCAGTTGTCTTTCTATCCCAACTTTATTATGACTCCCCCTCCCAAATTGCTGCATTGAAATAGTAGTTTTTAGTTCTTTTCATAATTTTGGAGAGTAAGGTCTTATCCTTGAGATTAATAATAGCTTACTCATTAAAAACAACCTAAATGTACAGTAATTCATTGACATTGGCAGGACTATTTTATGTGCTTTACTGGCACTCTTGAATGCCAGCTTTGTAACATCCTAACTGGTGTGTGACTCCAGTCATGTTACTGTAACATGAATGTTCCATAACCTCTGTAGAAGAGGATATAGCCTCATTATTTCACAGTTACAGCATATTATTTTTTATATTTCTCATAGATTTCCTTCAGTAAGAAATAAAAGAATGAAAATACTGAGAGCATTTTTTTTTTTCATTCACTGTGGTCACTGATGGATGTTTTGAGAGATTCCTTTGCAATGTAATGCATAAATTTATTGCACATAGGTTAATTCCACTAGTGTACTTTTTATGGTATAGTTTTGAAAGTTGATATTTATGTAATCCTTTCGATAAACCTTCTTTTGATAGTTTTTTGTTTTGCAGGCTATGACTTGGTACTGGCAGAGGATGAAGAGATGAACAGGATGATTGAGAGTATGAAGCTTTTTGATTCTATTTGCAACAACAAATGGTTTGTGGAGACTTCGATTATTCTTTTTCTTAACAAGAAAGATCTGTTTGAAGAAAAGATTACAAAGTCACCCCTCACCATATGTTTTCCAGAATATCAAGGTATCTTATTTTCTATATTTTTTAAGATAATGCAAGCTGTTTATTGCTGAAGGAAAAGTGTATGCACATGAGACAGAAGATGGAAGTAGTTCAAGATAAAAAGAAACAAAAATGTAGTTTGATGATAGTATGAAAATTATTAATAAACTGAATAATTGTTGACATAGGATTAGGGATTACTATAGTATGCAAAACGAATTGTTTGATGTCTTGCTGATTCAGAGGGCTGAGATATGAAAATAAAGTGACAGTAGGGAAAGTAATTTCAAAATGGTAATATGTGGGAGTAAGAGTGGAGAGGGACAAAATTTGTATTGGTAGAATTATATTTTATCACTGGGATAGGGGTGAAAAAATACTTCCCACATATTTCGTGCATGTCATGGAAAGCAACTAAAAGGGGAGGGAGTGGGGGCTGGAAATCCTCCCCTCTTGTTTTTTATTTTCCAAAAGAAGGAACAGAGAAGGGGGCCAAGTGAGGATATTCCCTCTAAGGCTCAGTTTTCTGTTCTTAACGCTACCTTGCTAACACGGGAAATGGCGAATATGTATGAAAAAAAGAAAGAATTATATTTAGAGGAGGTTGCCTTAAAACGGGGCAAGTTTGTAAGGGGATCAATTGAGGTAAAGTTTTGCGAGGTATGTGGTAATTAAAGGATTTAGAAGTTATATAAGTTGTCTAGTATTGAGTGGTACTAGTTGTATATTGTTAATGAAGTTTTTTTTTTCTTTCTTTCAAACTATTTGCCATTTCCCGCATTAGCGAGGTAGCGTTAAGAACAGAGGACTGGGCCTTGAGGGAGTACCCTCACCTGGCCCAATTCTCTGTTCCTTCTTTTGGAAAATTAAAAAAAAAAACGAGAGGGGAGGATTTCCAGCCCCCCGCTCCCTCCCCTTTTAGTCGCCTTCTACGACACTCAGGGAATACGTGGGAAGTATTCTTTCTCCCCTATCCCCAGTTTTATGTTTGGATATTATTTGGAAGATATTGTGTAATCTATAACCCTTAAATGGCAGCCAACATAAGTTGATTCTCATGGAAAATGGCAGCTGATATCAATTAATGGATTGAAGGAAAAAATGAAGGGACGTATAAGAGATGTATCACGGCAAGGAATGCAAAGGGAATGAATTGTGGAGTGGTAGAGTGGGTGAAATGTAATACTTTGAGGTGGTTTGTGCATGTGTAAAGAATTCAAGACAGAGTATACAAGGAGAGTGTATGATAGTACATGTACACTAAAGCAGTTGGTGTAAGAGGAAAACCACCTGTGACATGGGTAGATAGAGTGGAAGAATACTGGAGGGAGAGAAATGCTGAAATTTTGTATGCAAGGGAGGTATGTAACAACAGGCATAAGTGGAGAATTTTGCCGTGACCACCCCCTTGATGGGAGTTCCTGGAGGAAACTGGCATCATACAGGTAGATAGTACAATGGCTTCCATTAATTAACTGTCCATCTGCCATTACAAACTGTTTACTGTTTTCACAATTAATTCTTGTTACCATGTATTATATTGGTATGTCGTCATTTCTCTCTCCAGGCAGCAATACCTTTGAGGAGTCGGCAAACTACATACGCATGAAGTTTGAGAACTTAAATAAGCGAAAGGACCAAAAAGAGATTTATACTCACTTTACTTGTGCAACTGATACCAACAACATTCAGGTCAGTTGATATAGACATGATTTTCTGTGCAATGATTAGAAGTAGAAATGAACATTCTTGTAGATTTTGTTAGAAGGTTACATAGAGTATTTGACAGTTTAATGTATATAATTATTTTTTGGTGATATGGCTGAGGCAAAACAAATGCCAGTGAAGACCATCTTGGATGAAAGGAAAAGGATAAGAACAAAAGAATGGAAAAATTAATCTCAGGCTTGCAAGTGTTTGTAGATGTGATAGTAGAGTGGTTGTGGGAAGAGGTAAAGATGAAATGAGGAAGAAAATTCATCTTAACTGTTTGAAGAAAAGGGGAAGAATCATAATTCATTCCTTTAGTGGCTGGTCTCTTCAGAAATTGTGGGAAACAGCAGACAGATTCTTTTATATAGGTCAGGTTAGGCTAAAACTAGTAGAGGTAGAGGTTGATAACTTGAATTGTTTATTTAAAGTAAGAAGGCTTTTCGGGGTATTAGTTGGTAGGTAGCCGACATATATACTACCAGTACCGTTTGCCTGGGCATCAGGAGGTTTAGTTATGGCTGCATAGTGAACCAGCACTTCAGTGATTATCAAGTTACATTTTGACCCAGGTTGCTGTCTTTTCTTTCTGCCTTACCCACACATAGATGAATGGCATTCTTTCCACAAACATACAATTTCTCTGTCATACATAGCACTTGACAACACTTAACTCACACAGGTCATTCTTTATAACTAGATTTTCCTGCCGTGAGCACTATGTGCTAACCCTGCCATTTGGCAAAATGATAGGAGCAGTAGATAGTAGAAGGTAGAAGCATTAGGTAGAAACGTTAGGTAGAAGTAGTGAGTAGGAACATCAGGAATGAGCATTAGGTAGACGTAAATAGTATGACCATTAGGTTGGAGCCTCTGCAAACACTGCATTAGAGTTGACCTCTTCCAGTGGCCTGATGAGGGTGAGGCACGAAAGCCTAAGAAGTGGCATTGGAGTTCTCTAATTATGGAGACTTCAATGAGGTGGCCACCCTTTTGAAGGGGTTCCAGGAGGGAACAGGCATCTGAGGTATAGATAGATAGATAACAAGGTTATTTAGTTTACCAGGGTTGAGGGACAGGTTTATTGGGGTGTGAAGTGTTTTATATACCTTGTAGTGGATATGACACAGAATGGAACCATGGAGGCAGAAGTGAGTTATAGAGTACATAATGGGGCAAAGTTTCTGTGAGCATTGAAGAATGCCTGGAAAGAGACCGTTATCTAGGAAGGCAAAAATAGTTATGTTTGAAGGTATAGTTTTAACAATATTGTATGGATGCAAAGCATGGGCTATAGATAAGGCTATGCGGAGGAGGATGGATTTGTTAGAAATGAAATATTTGAGGACTATGTGGTGTGAGGTGTTTTGATCAAGTAAGTAATGAAAAGGTAAGAGAGAGGTTTAGTAATGAAAATTCCATTTTCTATTTTAAAACTCTTCTTATTACAGTTTGTGTTTGATGCTGTAACAGATGTTATCATCAAAAATAACCTCAAGGATTGTGGACTGTTTTAAAGCAAGACTATGATCTTCAGTGGGTGGGTTGGTTGTGATCCAAGATCCAGCAACCTCATAAGTAAACATTCATTGAGGTCACATGAGACAAGGCTCCCTAACTCACCTGACACATTCCTTAATGGATAAATGTTCACACCAAAGTATTATTGTGCTGGAAGGACCATGTAGCCAGTTGTTCTCAGACAGGCTGAAAATGACATGAAAAGAGTGTATGCAGGACTGAATGTTGTAAAATTAAGGGGGAGAATGTTTGATGCTGTGCACAGTTGAACTCGCACACATGTTATGCACAGTGCCTGAAATATGTATATGATTACTGTATGCACAAATTGTGTGAACTGTTGTGTGCCATGTGTTATTTTGGGCCAGTGATTATTGTTGGTGTCATGGGCATGTTCACCAGTAAGATATTCAGCTTTTTAGAAAGTGACAGTAGTGTTAAATGATTCCTTTTGCACTGAAGTGATTTTGTACAAGGCTTATTGGAAATATTTTACAAAGCCTTTATTTTTATTTCATATTTTCCCAATATTGTAGCTAGGAGTATATTGTAAGTCTACTGGTATGTGATGCATAGCTAACACAGCCATAAAGAATATTCCTTTTTAGAATTTCCTGTTAACAAATAAATTTATATGACCCTTGTGAGCCAAAGCTCCAGTTTTTGTCTCATGAAGTTGTCAGGGCAAGTTTGTGCTTTGCTTCTTTAGTTTATCCAAGGGACATGGAACTTTTATATGTAAATGTAGACTTCTTATTCATGTTCAGGAGACCAAGTGTAGCAGGAAATCTTCCTTCATTTGAGCTATATTCTGAGATATATTTTTGTTTATACTGGCCATACAAAGCCAAAGCTTGAAATATTTCTGTTACATTAATTTTCTTACATTTCATGTGCATATATATAACAAAAATATCCTTTATGCTTGTAGATATATACTTGGTCCATGCTATGTGGAATTTATTTCGGTATCTCTATTTTTTTGTCATTTTATGCTAAGTTCTCACTAAAGTAGAGCTTATTTGACAGTAGGAGGTGTTAGGGACCACAGTAACATTTGTATGACATGCTTGCATGGATGTAGAGAGTGGGTATCTGTGCAATACCCAGAGGTGATTGTGATTGGTAAGTCTGTAACCAAAGCCCCTGTCATTCTGTTTTCTGACTGCTTTTTTCCTTAAGTGGTAAAATTGGACAATTGTACATTTAAATAAGTTTTTCATCTCAATTAATTTTATTATCTAAAAAAGTTTCTTACTTTATGGGAATGTACAAAAGTTTTCAGTTTTAGTGTAAATATTTATTTCCATATCAATTCGATTTTATGTGAAGGGTAGGCATCTTAGGCAAACAGCTCATGCTTATTGCTTCTAATTGCTGGCCTTTAATGTGGCATTTCTCTGTAGTGCTGCAACTTGTGTGTTATTGATAAGGCCATATAGGCTGCACCTTTGCCACTTTAATAAGGCAGTAGCATTGAGTCATGACTATTTTTAGATTTTTCTCCACACCTTGATTGTTTTACAAAGTATCAACCTAAGGAATGCAAGTCTTTGTGTGTGTATGCCGTTACCTGTTTATTATTATATGTTTGCGTATAGGAAGCCCTACCTCTTACTCTTTCAATTTGTCATGTTGACTTCAATTTTTCCTGTTACCTTCATTTACTACCTCTTGGCTTTTCATGTTGTATGTGTCCATAACTGTTGTTGAAGAAATGCTTCTTCACTTTCCTTAGCACAGTATTCTAACTTGAACTTTTAATTGTGTCCTCATTCTAGATTGTCTCACATTGTCTTTCCCTGTCAGGTTTCATTATGTTCTCGTAGACCAAGTAACATAACCAACCCACATCTTTCCAGCTCACTTCTCATTAAGCTTCCAAAGTTTCTTATAGATTGTAATTTTTTTTTTTTTTTTTTTTTTTTTTTTTAATCTACCAGTTCACCCTTTTACTTGAAGCATTCCTCACTAATGCTTTTATTGCCTTCAAACTCATTCTTTTCCTCCAATATGCCTGATGTTCTCTAGAAAGTTAATAGTTTTACCTTTGGCTCTATGTGTAGAGCTGTTTTCAGCCTGCCACCTATGGTTTACTACCACCTTCGGATGAGAAATGCTGCTTCCCATGTAAGCCATTAATTTGAACATTTTCTTACAACTTTGGCTTACTTTTTGTGTGCTTTTTCTCCTGTAGAGTTCTGTCAGTCAAGTTTTTCTCATAGTCATGTTCCCTAATTTTGTTCTTTGATAACTTTATTTCACTCCTTATTGATATTAAAGCCTCCCCCTATGTTTTGCATCATCTTAGTGTGCTCATGTATGAACTCTATAAACCAAGATTAATGATCAGCATTATCCAGATTTCTGTTCTTTGTACCCCTTTCAAACTCATACAAGTTATCCATGATTTTAACTTTGGTCTAGTTGACTTAAGACTAGAAGCAAGACTTTCGTACAGTTGACTTGACTACAGACTATAAGCAAGGATAACTTCGATGGGTTTGAAGATATGAAATGCATATAGCCATGTAAAGAAGATCACTCACGTTGGTCCACAAAGTTCAGAGATAGACTGAATGGAGTAGATAAACTGGGTAAGGAAGGATCCCTGATAAGTAAGACTGAAATCATTAATGGATGAAGAAGGGAATGGCAGTAAAAATGCCTTGGTGTAGGTATGGGAGGATGGAGAAACACCATGCGACAGGAATATCAAGTTAAAGACGAGCAAGGACACAAAGGAAAGCACTGGCTTACAAGGGAGGCATTATTTCTCCAGTTGGAAGGTGGGAGGGGGCATTGAAGATGGCAGTGAGCAGAAAAGATCCACAGAATCAGCTAAAAGTGAAAACAGGAAAAGCCTTGATAGAGCATAGATAAATTAACTAATGACAGCAAAATAATACATTTGAGTCAGTAAGTAATCAGAGCATCAACAGGGAGTGCTGTAAGCAAAAAGAACTGGTAGACTGGTTGGAAGACGGACGTGAATGATGACAAATTTAAGAATGTTTAATACAAATTGTTAGCTTGTGTGTGTATAACAAATGATTATACAGTGATTTATATTTTATGTATGAATGAAGTAGAATGCCTGATTCTGGCTATGGCAACTACAGTACTCACAGGCCTTGTTTAAATTTAGAATCAGGATGAAAGTGATTTTATGCATTTTTATTGAGATTTGATTCATACTGCATAGGTTACAATTATTACAGCTTATATATACACTTAGTAGTTCTGATTATCGTCAAGACTACTGGTAACAATGGATGGTAATAATAGCCAGGTATTATGTGAATTACTTTGTTGAGTGTAAGTTATACTTAACTAGAGATAAATTTATAATTACAAATTACATTTTACCCTTTCTAAAATGAAACTAATTTTTAGCTATCTTTGGTGGTTTGTCCCCTTTTTAAGGTTGAATTAGAAAATGAAGAGGTGAGTTAGTTTAAATAGACATGTTTTAACTGCTGCCATAAGGCTGGTTTGGAAAGAGAATAATCATAAAACAGGTGTTTTAATTATTGCACAAGGTTAGGATTACTGTGTCCCTTATATAGTGAAAATACTTGTAGGACATGATCAGCAGGCCTGCAGATTATGTGATTGTTACATTTCTGATCAAAATAGCAACTATGTCAGACCAGTTCGTATCATTCATTCATGCTCATTATGTAGAATTGTCATTTTATTCATCTTACATGCTGTCACTTCCAAAGTATATTAGAGACTGAAATGAAGTATGCTGCAGCATATAGAAGTACTGTTGCTGCAGTTTTGCTGTATAGAAGAGCTTATTCCAGAAATACTCATCAGATTTATGGGTAGTTGTGCAGTGTCATCTAATTGCAATTAAATTTTAGGCACATTTCTTGATTGGAATTTACAAATTGAATTTTAAATAGAAACAGTGGGTACTTTTATAATGTGTGGAACATAAGTCCACAGTTGTACTCTGTAAAAATGCAGAAACTTTAATTCCTGGAGGAATTGACTCATTTTTTAATTAGAAATCAGATGCCATTGATAATCAATTGTGTAAATGTATAGATCTTGAATTATTAAGTGTAGTTAGTAATAACGATGTTTGCCCCAAAATTATTCATTTACTGCCTGCGAGATACTTTATTTTACCATTTTTCTTTCGAAAGTTAATTGATATTCATGTCTTTGGTACTGGCTTCTTCATCTTCCCAGGTCATCCTTCAAAACAGGCAGTGATGTATGCCACTGTTGGGAAGCAACAGCAATTATATTGCAAATGTTATACTGCAACAGAAATATATATTTTTAGCAGCCGTAATTATAATGCAAGTGTGTGACATTTTAGATTTAGGTCTTCCAACAGTGCTCACTGTAACATAAGAGACAATCAAGGATGTACTTGAAATGCATTAAATTTCACAGGGAATTTCAAAACTTTGTATGTTGCCATTGTTAGGCGATTGTATCATTATTCGAGGTACTCCACTGGTGTCTCCTTTCCAAGATGATCATTTGATTTAATTTTTCGGAGTTTCAAGCATAAAGTTTTCAGGGTAAGCAGTGCATTTAAAGATAAACATCCTGCACATATTTTTGAGTAATCCTCATACCATATATTCTTGTACAGGTATTGCTTACAATAAATGATCCCCCCCCTTTTTTTTTTTTTTTTACCATGCACATTCATTTCGGGGGAAAAGTAGGTGTGACTTTTCATGAATTACAGTAAAAAAATGCCAAGCATTTTCTTTTTACAAGCATGCTGGGAACAGTAACCCTATTATTCTGAATAACCCAGATATTTGACAAATTCCAACAAAAATACCATGATCATACTTCATGTCCCTAGAGTAGGGAAGTTTTCCTGTATGTCACAGAAGGCAACTAAGAAGGGTGGGGATTAAATCCCCCTTTATCAAAATTTCAAAAAGATTGAGCAAAAGGAGCCAGGCAGGATGTGATTATTGTTCTCAAAGGCTCAGCTGGGTTGTCTGAATGTATTTGGAGTAACCAAAATAAGTTAGGAGATGAAATATTATGTTTGAAGAAAGGAAGCTAGATGTGTCTCCAAGTGAACCAAAGCTCAAGCTTAAAGGGGAAGAATGGCCAAGAAATGTCTTTGGAGTAAAGTCTGGAGTTGGTGAAAGGATAATGTCTTAGGAGTAAAGTCTGTTGTTGGTGAAAGGATGATGTTTTAGGAGTAAAGTCTGGAGTTGGTGAAAGGACAAGGGATAAGGAAGGGGTACTACTATTGATGAAGCTGGAGTTGTGTAAGGAAGTGAGCTCAAGACTGATGGTAAAATTGTGAGAAATAGGTGATTATTTGTGCTGATGCACCTGGCCATGAAAAGAAAGATCATGAGAGGTAAGTGTTTTGGGAGCAGCAGAGTGTGTGTCCAAGGACCACACTAGAGACTTAACACCAACCTTGATTTTGAGCTAAGGCAGTGGGATTTTCCTTTTCCCGGTAGGTTTAACAATGATGCAAAAGTCAAGCTCAGGCTCTCAGACAAACACATTTAGGCAATTTTCTCTCCTATACTTTTCTTCGTTCTTCCCTTCTTGGTTCATCAAAACTGGAATTGGTCATTTGCAAGTTAAAATGAATTTCAAAGATTAAAATATTTAAACTGGATTAAGAGATCTTGAATAGCCTTGGATGCTCCAGTGCTTGGCTATAAACCTAAATGTTAGTTGTTCAGAAAAGTCGCCACTGGCAATGGGGCCTGAGTGATTGTCTAAAAGAGGCACTGGGTTTTTGAAGTTAAAA
Source organism: Panulirus ornatus (assembly GCF_036320965.1). Lineage (NCBI taxonomy): Eukaryota > Metazoa > Arthropoda > Malacostraca > Decapoda > Palinuridae > Panulirus > Panulirus ornatus. Next base: position 30,577,006 of record NC_092280.1, read on the forward strand.
GTTTCAGCATGACCATCCTTATCAACACTTCTCGGGTCCTGTAGGATAAATGATGCTATTCCAACTGGCTTTGTCTCACTAAAAAATTACACCAGTACAACTTTCCATCCATCTGAACTTTATCAACATTCCACACTCTTGACATACTAATATACAATTATGTATCCCCATTTAGGGGGTTCTTGCAGCAGCACTAAAATCATTAACCCAATAGCAAGGGGAGGATGCACTCCTTTGGAATGAGAGTTTCTCTGAAGATAATGTACTTATTTTTGTCCTTTATTGATGATCCAGCCTTACTGAATGTGACTTTCCATTCATGACACAACCACATGGAGGCAAATTCCAGTAGCACTTTTGTTCTTACCTCCTCCTATCCATGAATCTATGCAAGTGCATCATGACCTAAAAGTAGATACCTCACTACTATCATCATCGCGTGGTTTCATTTCCATTCAGTTAATATTTTCCTAGCTTCAGCTTCTACATTTCATTTAAAAACATCCAGTTACTTTCACCATACCATATCTTTCCATCTCTGGCAATTTTATTTTTCACATTAACATTCCAAAGCACCTTCATATATCACATTACAATGTTCTATACCTTCACTAAGCATTTCACATAATACTTTTTCCCACTGCAATCTTCACTTCATTCAACTGTAATACGCTTAAATCAAACAACCATGAACAGCAAGGCATTTATTTCATCAGCATCCCACTTTATAAGAAAACAAGCTAGGCTGATAATTCATTGCATCTGACTTGCACAAGGCACTTAATATTGTATAAAAATATTTCCTTCAAAAACTCAAGTATCATATAAATGTGGAAACATGAGAATATCAAACTGCCCCAAATTCAGTACATACAGTTTTAAGGGTTACAAAAGAAATGCATTAGTTTAATTACAGATGCTGCAAGTCATCTAAAAAGACTAGAATCTTTCCATGCTTAGTATATTAAGTTCTTAACATTAAACAATAATAACTGGTGAGACTGTTCACTACACATCCTGTAGAGATACACACACATACTGAAAAGATTAATGAGGGAGGAATATTTACTTTGAATAATTACATGCACCAGTGGCAGCCTATTAATTTATTTTGTTTATAATGTGTACGGAAGACTTAATTGATTGAATATACAGGACTAACATCATTAAAGAAAAACTGCTATGGTGCAACAAATACTAAATGCATTATGGTAATGATGTGCCTAACTTCCATGCACCTAAATGGGTAATTTTCACCTTAAGTTTGTTGCTAATTATAGTCACATACCTATGCAAAAAAATTGGGGTATGAAATCTTTTAGTTCTACCTTATATGAGTTAAGTTTTCACAACTGCTTTTAGTTCTACCTAATATGAGTTCGTTTTCACAACTGCAACACCTCTCAAAGTACAGGTATTCTTAGGCCAATTCTACTTCAGAATTACAGTTCACTGGAAGGTACACGTACCTACCTGGTATGTGACTGTTCCAACATACGTGGTAGCACTCAAGACAGAACTGATGGCAAATTTGGGACTCATAACAGAGACCAGCTCTGTGTTTACAATTAAGAGGGAACACACACCTCTGCCTAGTCATGAAGTGTGAACACAATCTGGTGATCCTATGTTTCCATTTCTTAGCACTGCAAATTATCAGTTCTAGTGCATCTGTGAAAAACTACATTCTTAAAATTTTAAGACACAGCTGATAATGCAAATACGTACTATTATTACATAATCCAACAAAACAGAATTCATATCTCTACTTATACAATACATAAATATCACTGATTTATAGTGAAGCTACATACAACTCTTGACACTACAGTAGGTGGCAAAAATCACCAAGCTATTGCGGGGCCAAAGTTGAATGAAACAAAAACAAATAACATTAAAGCACTCATAACTAAGTTAAAATTCACAGCTGCCCAGTGATGGATTGCAGGAAGGAGAATCCTTTCACCAAAACATACAAAATTGGCTCATAAATGATAATCCAAATGTATTTCATCCATAATTGCAACATGGGGCATTAAGTTGATGATAATATAAACCGAGTGCACAGGCAGAGTTAAATACTACTGGTGTGTTACTTACCATATCCTTCTTCAACTAGTACTTATCCTTTGAAGTACCATCTCTATACACTAATGAAAGACATGCAATACCATAAATAAAGGGATTTGTGAGAATATTCATTTTGTATGCAACTCACTTCTCAGCAGACATACTCCACTTTGTTCTGCTTTTTTATATGCAGAAATATGGCAATCAAAGTATCATCCCATAACTTAACACTTCTGTTGCATTAAGTTGAATTCCTATACTGCTACAAATACAGTTTTCTCCACACCTCCAGGAAACGTTTGTCAATGTAATTCCATTCTCAGTAGGTTTACCAATCTTTGTAATTTAGGTGATGGCACTCATGTCAAGGTCAGTAAAGTAAGAGTAATCACTGGTATCATGTTTACAATCCAAAATGGATTATGATAAAATTACATTTTCCCTTCTAAAAGGAAAATGAGGGTTCATGTCATCACTTCAATACACATCTAAATGTAACTGATCTGGAAGCCTCAAGGAACCTGATCTGAACCACATTTTTTCACAACTTGAACAGTGGAATATCTGAACCCTTCACACATATTGTGATTCTTCTTAAATGTAAGGGATCTTTGAAATGACAAGAAAAGAATATTGCAGTAACATAAGAAAATCTGCTACATCATGTAAACACAAACAAGTGTTGACAGCAGAATTGAATCCAACCACCGCAAAGAAAAATCCAGCTGCATGATGGAATTTATATCATGACAAAGCAGCTGGAAATGCCAACACAATTCCAAAAGATATATTTTGATCATCAAATTATCTGCATTGTTCCTTCAACTTTTCCGATGCTTTCTCAAATTGTTTTTAATATTAAAAAGCTGTATTATATATGACCTCTTTATATAAAAACCTCAGAGCTAGTACACCTGGATTAACTACCAATAACCATTCCATTTCTAAAGTGTATTTAGAAACTGAGACAGAAAATTACTTCTACTGCAGTGCATAATAATCAAAATCCCATAAACTGATTATTATTAAACACCTGAAAAAGTTACATTAAAAAACCTCAAAAACTCTACAGGTGCTATTTTCCATTTCTTTAATCTAATTATAAAAACGCTACAAGCAACTTGCCGAGCCAATAGAATCATTAATCAACACTAAAATGCACATCTGAAAAAAAATGAGCGGATACAAAGAACTTTCCATCTATTCATGCAATAAAGTGAAAATAATTCAAACTCAACTACTCTGTCCAAACTAATACTCTGTTGCCCAATCACCATTAAAAAATCAAAGGCAAATTTTGGCAAAGTCAGCATAAAGTCCCCAGCACTAAAATATGTGATGCTGAGCAGGCAGGTTATCAAGATGTTGAGCCTACTCCAGTGGAATGTCGGTACTGTACCCTGGCTGGTGTTAATGATCCCGTCTCCCACACTAGAGGAGAAACAAACCTTGGCTAAAGTATGTTAGTGATGATGCTGGGTCTCCAAAACCACAAAAATTTGGAACTATACTGAAAACAGTGTTAACAGGTATATTTTAAAGTGATGGTGTCATGTATCCCTCACCAGCACCGAGAAAATGCACCAAATTTGGTTAGTGTCCATTAGCTCCGAGTCACAAATCAACAAGAACTGCTTCATATTTCAAAGGGGAGACTGTAAGTGTATGTGCTTCAATATTACTGTATTGTGCTGGTATCTATTATTGGTGCTGTATTTTTAAATCACTGCAATGATGTATTACTTTACTTGTATGTTCATTATCAACGCAATATCATCTTAACCAAAGGAACAATGGGATCAGTGTTGTGAATGCACATCTCTACTGGACAACTCATTTCATTTTTTAACAATATTTCCTTAACTACACAGATGTAAAGCTGTACTTTAAATAATAAAAAAAAGTTATCTGATTAAGTTTCTATAAAACAAAATCTATGATAATACAGCTCCTAGAAATTTCAAATTAGTAAGTTGAATTTGTCACTTAGTGGTTTTTATGTTGTGACCAATAATACGCAAGTAAACCACCATAATTATGTAAAATGATTTTCTTTACGTTAAAACTAGCATGTGCAACAATTTATTGACTAATTTCCTATCCCAGATATACCAAAGAAGCCTCTGTTTGGTCACCAGTAAGCCCAAATTAAGCACCATTCTGTTTAGTCTTTAGATATGTGGAAACCCTTTATCTATTTTTTTTTTTAAATTTGAAAATTCTTAGTACTTTCTGGTCATGTTGCCTAAGGATATTCTGGGTGATGATTATGTCATGTTAGACTCGATCCTGAGGGGTGTTACAATCTGAAATAAACAGGTAATATGCATTCAGAATCTGTGTAAATAAACAATCAAATCTCAAATTCTTAAAGAGTTTACAAGAGTAGTCAGTATTAGATGTTCTACTCCTAAGAATCAAAGAATAATCACGATTTACTTGATCAGTTGTTTGGGTTGAACTATAGTCTACATTGATCACTGGGTACAAATTTATATCAATACTATATATACCCCAGATATTTCCAGTTAGTGGTTTTCATTCAGTCAAATTAATGGATACCAGAATAGAGCACAGTGGTGGTCTGTAAATTATTCGATCAAAAAGCAAACCGACTGACACAATAATCCTTGTATTAGTCTATAAAAGACAGGACATACAGTCCCCCTAAACTATACCAAGTATCTCACACAAGATATCAGGAAACATATTTTTATTAGTATCCCTTAGTACTGTGCCTGGTTTTCCACATGAGAATTCAGGAAATGTGTTCTTTTTAGTTTGATGATATTGTGTAAGGTCTGAGAGACCTTTATCATTGGACTGTCAAGTCTCTCATGTCGAGATGAGGGAATGTACAGTACCCTGGTCATGGAGTCACTACTGTGTCAGGTTTTTCACACCAGAAATAGAAGAAATGTAACACAGCTAAAGACTGCTAATCATGGTGTCCAATGTCCCAAAGACTGTGATAAAATATCCTGTGGAGAGCAATTGCAAAAGCAACTACATTCACCACTTTGTCCAAGATGTGAAAACAACAATGGAAATTGTCATTCAATACATAACCTTTTAAAGGCTTTTGATTCCAAAAAAAACAGCATCTTGGATCAAGTGCACAACCTGGAAACAAAAAAGATGAGAAGGAACAATAATACTTAAGTTTATCAGCAAATACAACAAATATACTGATTAATTTTTCTTAACTACTGCATAACAAGATTAGATGCTGCTGGCATAAGACTGCACTACAAGTTCATATGAGAATGAGAAACATTGACAAAGCCAAAAATTCAATCATAGAAAGGAGTGACATTTAATTTTTTCTCATTTAATTAATTTAAGATTTTCCCATGACAAAACCATAAAAACCCATCTCCACAAGCAAGAATATCTCAATGATCACTTTCCAAAAGTTGGACAATACATAAAATGCTAATCTTTCCAATCTAGCTTTCAATTCTTGTTTGCCATATCCAGGTAGCATTATGAACAGATAAAGAAATGGTTTCACATCTACAGATCACACCAGTAAAAAAGAAGAAAAAAGTTTATATTACAAAACTTTAGAGAAGTATGTAAGAATTATCTCAGAGTTGTGTCATCACAAAAAAAAAAAAAAAAAAAAACCTCCAAGCTCCAGTATGTACAAAACTATAAAACGAAATAAACATTCAATAAAAACACTTATTTATCAAAGCAATGGAGTAGTCCAAGTACACAAAAAACATTGAGTATTTAGTATACATATAAGGTGACCAGGTCAACCAAATCATGACAAAAATAAAATAATATTGTTGTTGAGTTTTTTCACGATGACACATCTCAAAAGATATTTTTCTGTTCCCACACCATTCAAAAGAATGACACTTTTTCATATAGCTATGAGAACCAAGCCAAGACAAAAATAAACTAATAATATTTTTTTTTTTCATGATGACACATCTCGAAAGATATTTTTCTGTTCCCACACCTTTCAAAAGAATGACACTTTTTCATATAGCTATGAGAAAAAATGAAAATATATGAATGCATATATAACTGAGGAGTGATTACAGAGGGCTGCTTCAGAGGCCCATCAAACATCCAAACACAAAGCAATGTAAATTAGGGATTTAAACTAGTACCATGTAATATCATAAAAATCTCAGGTCAGATTCATAACAGCAAATAACACGTAGGCTGTGTACTTGTAAACATACGACTTTGAACAAGCATGCATAGTTACAAACCTGAGATAACAAAAGAGGGTATCTCATGTTGTTTCAATTTCAAATACTGCACCAGTGCTAAGTACCTAATATAATGTTAGTACTAATCTCATCTTAAACTACCAAAGCATAATATCAACCATCAGAAATTGTGCTGTAACAAAATAAAATCTCATATCAGGAAGGCTAGGTCTAGAAAAAATAACTTATCTACTTATGTTAGCTATAACGGCACAGGCAACTGAGGCCCTAATCTAAGCCATCTCATTGACATCATATATATATATATATATATATATATATATATATATATATATATATATATATATATATATATATATATATATCTTTTTTCTTTTCATACTATTCGCCATTTCCCGCATTAGCGAGGTAGCGTTAAGAACAGAGGACTGGGCCTTTGAGGGAATATCCTCACCTAGCCCCCTTCTCTGTTCCTTCTTTTGGAAAAAAAAAAAGAAAAAAAAAAGAAAAAGGTATGCATGGAATAAAGTGAACTAGAACGATGTGATATACCAAGGTCAACGTACAGTCAATGGACTGAACCTAAGCACATCAAGTGTCAAGGGTAAACCATGGAAAGGTCTGTGGGGCCTGGCTGTAGATAGGGAACCGTGGTTTCAGTGCATTACAGCTCATGTATGGATGTGAGTGGATGTCACCTTTCTTCATCTGTTTCTTGATGCTACCTCACTGACCCAGGAGGCGGTAATCAAGTGAAGGGGAAATGAAGAGAATGCATGCATTATCTTTTTTCTTTTCCTTCATGCATTTGTGCTGTTTCCTGTGGGGCACAGGTTGGAGTCAGGAATGGATGAAGGCAACCAAGTATGAATATGTACATGTGTATATATGTATATGTATATATATATATGTGCATGTGAGTGGATATGCTGTTTCCTGGTGCTACCTCGCTGATGCAAGAAACAGTGATTAAGTATAAAAAAGTAATAATAATAATGATAATTATTTATATATATATATATATATATATATATATATATATATATATATATTTTTTTTTTTTTTTTTTTTTTTTATACTTTGTCGCTGTCTCCCGCGTTTGCGAGGTAGCGCAAGGAAACAGACGAAAGAAATGGCCCAACCCCCCCCCCCCCCATACACATGTACATACACACGTCCACACACGCAAATATACATACCTACACAGCTTTCCATGGTTTACCCCAGACGCTTCACATGCCTTGATTCAATCCACTGACAGCACGTCAACCCCTGTATACCACATGGCTCCAATTCACTCTATTCCTTGCCCTCCTTTCACCCTCCTGCATGTTCAGGCCCCGATCACACAAAATCTTTTTCACTCCATCTTTCCACCTCCAATTTGGTCTCCCTCTTCTCCTCGTTCCCTCCACCTCCGACACATATATCCTCTTGGTCAATCTTTCCTCACTCATTCTCTCCATGTGCCCAAACCATTTCAAAACACCCTCTTCTGCTCTCTCAACCACGCTCTTTTTATTTCCACACATCTCTCTTACCCTTACGTTACTTACTCGATCAAACCACCTCACACCACACATTGTCCTCAAACATCTCATTTCCAGCACATCCATCCTCCTGCGCACATCTCTATCCATAGCCCACGCCTCGCAACCATACAACATTGTTGGAACCACTATTCCTTCAAACATACCCATTTTTGCTTTCCGAGATAATGTTCTCGACTTCCACACATTTTTCAAGGCTCCCAAAATTTTCGCCCCCTCCCCCACCCTATGATCCACTTCCGCTTCCATGGTTCCATCCGCTGCCAGATCCACTCCCAGATATCTAAAACACTTCACTTCCTCCAGTTTTTCTCCATTCAAACTCACCTCCCAATTGACTTGACCCTCACCCCTACTGTACCTAATAACCTTGCTCTTATTCCCATTTACTCTTAACTTTCTTCTTCCACACACTTTACCAAACTCAGTCACCAGCTTCTGCAGTTTCTCACATGAATCAGCCACCAGTGCTGTATCATCAGCGAACAACAACTGACTCACTTCCCAAGCTCTCTCATCCCCAACAGACTTCATACTTGCCCCTCTTTCCAGGACTCTTGCATTTACCTCCCTAACAACCCCATCCATAAACAAATTAAACAACCATGGAGACATCACACACCCCTGCCGCAAACCTACATTTACTGAGAACCAATCACTTTCCTCTCTTCCTACACGTACACATGCCTTACATCCTCGATAAAAACTTTTCACTGCTTCTAACAACTTGCCTCCCACACCATAAATTCTTAATACCTTCCACAGAGCATCTCTATCAACTCTATCATATGCCTTCTCCAGATCCATAAATGCTACATACAAATCCATTTGCTTTTCTAAGTATTTCTCACATACATTCTTCAAAGCAAACACCTGATCCACACATCCTCTACCACTTCTGAAACCGCACTGCTCTTCCCCAATCTGATGCTCTGTACATGCCTTCACCCTCTCAATCAATACCCTCCCATATAATTTACCAGGAATACTCAACAAACTTATACCTCTGTAATTTGAGCACTCACTCTTATCCCCTTTGCCTTTGTACAATGGCACTATGCACGCATTCCGCCAATCCTCAGGCACCTCACCATGAGTCATACATACATTAAATAACCTTACCAACCAGTCAACAATACAGTCACCCCCTTTTTTAATAAATTCCACTGCAATACCATCCAAACCTGCTGCCTTGCCGGCTTTCATCTTCCGCAAAGCTTTTACTACCTCTTCTCTGTTTACCAAATTATTTATTTATATATATATTATATATATATATATATATATATATATATATATATATATATATATATATATATATATATATATATATATATATACATATTTATCTATTTATTTATTTTGCTTTGTCGCTGTCTCCTGCATTAGTGAGGTAGCACAAGGAAACAGACGAAAGAGAATGGGGCCAAGTGAGGATCTCCCTCAAAGGCTCAGTCCTCTGTTCTCAACGCTACCTTGGGAAATGGCGAATAGTATGAAAAAAAGATATATATATATATGGAGGGAACGAGGAGAAGTGGGAGACCAAATTGGAGGTGGAAAGATGGAGTGAAAAAGATTTTGTGTGATCGGGGCCTGAACATGCAGGAGGGTGAAAGGAGGGCAAGGAATAGAGTGAATTGGATCGATGTGGTATACCGGGGTTGACGTGCTGTCAGTGGGTTGAATCAGGGCATGTGAAGCGTCTGGGGTAAATCATGGAAAGCTGTGTAGGTATGTATATTTGCATGTGTGGACGTATGTATATACATGTGTACGGGGGTGGGTTGGGCCATTTCTTTCGTCTGTTTCCTTACGCTACCTCGCAAACGCGGGAGACAGCGACAAGCAAGAAAAAAAAAATATTATATATATATATATATATATATATATATATATTCACCATATCCCGCATCAGCGAGGTAGCATCAAGAACAGACGACTGAGCCTTGGAGGGAAAAATCCTCAATTGGCCTTCTTCTCTGTTCCTTCTTTTGGAAAAGTAAAACAGGAAGGGAGGCAAATAAGTGGGAATTTTCTAGTATGTATGAAAAACAAAAATTATATTTCACACATGCTTGACAATTCCCATACGAGTGAGGTAGTATCAAGAACAGATGACAGAGCCTTTGAGGGAAAAATCCTCACTTGGCTCCTTGCTCTGTTCTCTTTTGAAAATTAATGCAGGATAATATGAGTGTATGTGTGTGTGTGTACAAATATGGTACAGCTAAGAGAATAAGTGACACAAGTGGGTAAATTTCTTTTTCCTTAGCTGTAAAGTTAAATGTACATTAACTAGCCCCAGCCCCTTTCATTAATTCTTTACACATGAGTGTAATAACTGTTAACTCACTAATTAATTCAAATCTGTATATAAACAAACCTCCTCTGTCTAATTATACAAGAAGCTATGGTAGTCATCTAAATAGCATGAAAATATCAACAAAAGACAGAATCATACTGCCTAAAGAAAAATATTACTAAACAGCCTTTCAGTGGTAACAGTTTTCCAATTTTCTTTAAATTGGAACAAGCTGTCTCTGAAATATAATGAAAATCAAAAGCATTACAACTGGACAAAAAAAATTTCCCATACTGTCTCCCACATGAGATAAGAGAAATAAACCAAAAACAATAGATATGAAGGTAGAAAAACATTTTAACAACTGTAGTGTAAAAAACCTTAAGGGTTTTATTATCTATATATATATCAATGGCTCTTAAGATTAGAATAAAATCAAAATAACATCACATCATCATTCTAAAATAATATATGGTTTATCATGTAAAGTATATATGGTTTATCATGTAAAGTAGGTAAATTCTGGTTTTAAACAGACAGTTAATCCCATTTCATTTCTTAAAAACATGGGATCCATCATGTCAAAGGTTCTTAAACTTTAACCAGTAAACAGAGTAACGTCTGCTTATCACATGTGCATAATCAAGAAAATTTACTTATCACAATTAATATGCATGTTCCATTTCTAAAAAAACAGGTGACAAATACAGTGCAATCAATCCCTTGTTCAGAACATGACTGGGAGTTAAAAAGGGATGAGGCCATCAGATGACTGTACACATTAACAGGTAGTGGCTAAAGTGGCTACTACCCAACACCCTTTCATGAGATAATCAAATAATCTCTAGAACCAGTGATAAGTACTAAGCAAACAGGCTGTAAAAGTTATCATACTTGAATAATTTTGTTATCACATGATGCTGGGATGTAGACCTGCTTAATCAGGCTGCACACATACTAATGCCCATCACACCAACTGCTGAAGCCAAAATTTCTTTCAATAGACTTGATAGAAAAAACTGCAATGCTGTCATTACTGATATGAACAGGGTTTACGAGGTCAATACCCTTGAACACTACGAAGTTGCTGGTGGTGCTGAAGATGCCGCTGCTTGCAATCTTGCAGCTACCTCAGGTTCCAGACTTTGGAGTAGGGAGCTAACCTGGTCAGGGAAATCATGACTCGCACTTGCAACCAACTCTTGAATCAGCTTATTGGTTTCTGCAAAGGAATAAAGTTTCTTCAATTACCTCCACCTATGCTAAATGCTATTGTTACAACTTTCCAAGTAACACTGCTACATTCATTACTCTAAAGACCTTTACCAGAATCTTTATTTACTAACTAATGACATCACAGAAACCGTCAGCAAGCAAGGAGATAGCACCAGCATTGGAGAGCCATAATAAAAACAAGAAATAATACAAAACCAAATAAAGTAAAAGGCATTTTAGGTCCATGAGACTTGTTTATTTTGATACAGAAACCTTACTTACAAGCTTACAAATTCAATCAATCAAAATTCTAGACTGAACCTGATCATATGAAGTACATGGGAGAAATTACAGACAGCTCTGTTGGGCCTGGTTGTGGATAGGGGGCTGTGGTTTCAGTGCCCTACACGTGACAGATAAGGAATTGCTGTGAGCAAAAGAGTCCTTTTCTTACCCACTCATAGCATTACATTGCTGACACAGGAGACAGCAAACAAGTTTGAAAAAAACATCATAAAAGAAATGTCTGTGGACAATGTGTGGAGTAAGGTACATTGATACAGCAAGTGATGTCAGTTCAGGAGAGGTGTGAAATGAAGCACATTGAAAGATGACCAGAACCTATTATCAGTAGGACATATGGGGATAATGATTATAGACTGACTGACTAAGGGGATCTATGCATCGGAAGAGAAGGGAGGAAGAGGGTGGGGGAGATCAAGGATGGAAAGAGGGACCAAAAGAGGCCCTGGGGTACCAGGACCTCATCATTCAAATGGCACGAGGCATGCACTGGACCATGAAATACTTTATAGGGCTTGGCTGTGGATAGATGGTGCTGGTTACGTACACCATACATGAAAGTAACTAAGAACATATATGCAAAAGAGGCCTTGTTGGTTTATTCCTCATGCAACAAGAATATAGCTGGACAAGCAATTAAATATGTGAAAAAAACCTAAACCAAAAAGTGATGAAACAGTGTTCAATCAAAAGCAAGTTTTTTAATGCTAAATGCTTTAATAAGACACTTACACAAGTACAGTGTCTGCAAAAAATTTTGTATAAAGCCCCACACATTTTCAAACAATTTCAAAATTACATTTCAATACTCTTGTCATCTCTCCTTTAGCCATGAATACCATCTGCAGCTGTCTGAGATTGGAATTGGCAAGGTTCCTGAAATACTGTAAGTACATGTTTTGGGTTCATAGGGTTTTGATCTGAATGAGGCAAAGGCCTAATAAGGTGTTGCAGGAAGCAGCCAACTGGTTGTGCATTCCGTGCACCCAGTGAGCCTAGAAATCTCACATCTACCCACATTTTTCTGCTTCCAGGCAAGAATTCATGCCATCTTCTTAAAAATGTAAGGGCCAACCAACCATCTTAATGTACAGGTGGAAGAAACATAGACCCTACGAACAAAATTCCCAAAATGAACTGGGAGTCAGGTTGAGTAAACTTTATTTGACACAGGCATACTTAGTAAGGCACATTGCTGGTGCTCACACCATGAATAACACTAGTCTTAGTGACCAGATGTACAATGATCTCACCCTGTAAGCATCATATGCTTGTACCCACAATAAACCTTAGCCTTGTATTTGCCTTTGAAAATATATGGGGGAAAGACAATGTCTTTTGTGGACCCTGCTTTAGTTTATGTTTCCCTTAAGCACCCTGGACATAAAAATGTGTACAAATGAATTGAGATGTAGTATGCACCTGAACCACCTCAATCAAATACGAATGCAGTAAAGATAATATTTAATGAAAAAGATTCCAATTACGGACAAAAGTTATCAAGGCCAGGCCTTGAATGAAGATAAGATACACAGCATAGGAAAATACGAAGAAATTATGTGGGTTTTCTATTTATAGAAAACCAGGCCAACTCCACATAAAGATTTTCAAACAAGTAAATTGATGCACTTAACACTTGCTGGCTGGGTGGAACGTCCGCTATCAATACAGTCCTTGGATTCATGAAAAAGTACAAAAATTTGTCTGTACGAATTATCTGTACTTTGCAACTGTACAGACAAGCTGGCATCAAGCAGTACTCTGGGAAAGCCTAAATACAATGTAGCATGTAAGGAATCAGTATCGATAAACAATAACTGTTAAAACCAAACTCCTTCAATCCATACTGAAATTCACTTATCTCTTCAGCCAATAAATATGAAATATTTATAATCCAAGAAGAAAAGGAGAAACAAATGCAAAAGGAAAATAATAATGAAATTTTCACAAGCAACCACAGAAGCTAAAGTAACACTAACAGCAAACCATAATGAATAAATATCTTGAAAATCAAATGCAGTCTAATTCCTTTATATCTGATAAACTGCTAATAACAAGTAACTATGACCAACTCTTTTCCTCTTTTCAGACTGCATCTAAAATCAAAGGGGATTCAAACCACATAGGTTCTTCTGTTCAATCAGAGTACAAGGACCCACACACATCAAGCCCAAGAACATTAATTTCTTTAAGCAACCAACTCCAGGTTATCTACAGTCAAAGAACTAGAACAAATTATGATTCACCCCACCCATATTCTTGGCTGCTGCAACCACTTTCCTAATATTCTGGATATGTCTTTCAACTCTAATCCTTCATGCTGTAGCTACACAATACTGCCTCCAATTGATTTATCTGACCAAACTCTTATAAATGCATCTACTCTAATGGCAACCCCCCCCCCCTCTCCAGCAGCCCCTTCTATATGTAAGAATTGGTACCTCAACAAAGCTGACTGGAATAACATGCAAAACTTTTTTTCTGGCTTTCCCTACATAAATTACTGTCTATTGTGTGGTGATAGTTCTATTTCTGCCAAACGCACAGTAGAGGTTATTGTTGGAAGCATTTACCCCTTCTACCTCCAAGACAACCTCTTCATCTAATTCTTGGTTCAACCATTCATGTTCTTAAGCCATTCATGCAAGGGATTAGGAAATACCCTCCTTCCTGTGACTCTCATTCAGCATATCCCACAACCAATGCAAGTATGTCATCTGTTAGGCAAAGCATTCCTTTCTTCAAGGGAAGTGCAATAACCTCTCCATTCCATCCACTGATATGTCTTTCTGGTCTTTAGCTAAGGGCAGTGCTAACAACTTTTGTTGCTCCACCTTCTTTCACTTTTTTGGTATGTTGGTACTATAGTTGCCTCTCCCATTAGACAAGGCAACTCTCTTTGGTTATTGTTTTCCTCTAACTCTACCTTTGATGACTCTTAATATTCCTTTACCCCCTGATGTGCCACTTACTATTTACCATTTCTATGCTCCTTCCCATAATCTTTTTTCAAACTGTCTAGAAAGCAATTCTCTCTCTGGAGACAAGCAAGGCTTATGGTCTTGATGGCATCCACCCTCATTTAGTAAAAGACTGTGCTTCTGAACTTGAACCTGCACTTGCTTGTCTATGCCATTGTTTTTTAAAAACAGATTTTTTTCCTTCTCAGAAGCATGCATTGGTACATCCTATCCCTAAAAGGGTGACCTTTTCACCCCTCCAACTACTGTCCTGTTGCTCTGACATCTACTTTTTCCTAAGTCTCTGAATCCCTCATCAACTCTCATATCCTCTGACATCTTGAATCTCAGTCTTCACTCTGATCACCAGTATGGCTTCCATGAAGTAAGATCCAAGGGTGCTATTCTTTCCTATCTTACAAATATCCAACCATCATCCATGAAAGATTTGGGGGATCCTATGTAGTTGCCCTTGACATATCCAAAGCTTTTGACAGGGTGTGGCATCAGCATCTCATCTCTAAGCTCCCGTTGCTTTGCTCTCTCATATCTAGCTTCCTCTCTGGCCAATCTATCTCCATAACTGTTGATGGGTCAGCTTCTTCCCCTTTCTCCAACAACAGCAGCGTCCCTGAAAATTCTATCCTGTATCTAACACTTTTTTCCCTTTTCAACAACTTCCTTTATTCTCAAATAACCAAACACACTCATACACAGATGACTCAACACAGGATTCCTTTACATCCTTAATTCTGTTCCTTCTTATCTCACCCAATCTGCATCTCGTCTCAACATAACTGTGATTACTGTGAGGGGCAGTTCTAGCTCTGCAACCTTAATCGACAGAGTTGAGTCGAAAGCAGTCAGACTTATCATCTCTTCCACACTGACTTCAAAACTTTACTCACTTGCCCTACACTGCAATGCTGATTCACTTACCCTCTTTTTTAGCTATTACTTTCCTTTTTGCTCCCGTGAGCCGGCTGCTAGTATGTCCCCACCACAAGCCAGACCATGCAATACTCAGCAAGCTGCCGCATTACATGGTTACTGTGCAGCCGTCGACAACTCAAGGGTGGGACATTTTGATAACTGTTTCCCTACTCCTTAGAGCTTTGGAACTCTACCTCCTATCTTTCCCAGTAACTATGACCTTGCAATTTTTAAAAGAATGGCCTTTTTATTTCATCCAAAATTCACGAGTACTTTCCTCTGTCACTTCTTTTTCCTTTTCATTAACCTCTCCATATTTCAATTAGGGCCCTGCCTTGATGTGGACTTTGGTATGTGACTGGAACCTCCAAGGAAAAAAGAAATCATTAACACCTGGTAAAAAGACAAAATCTTCATGCCCAAATGAGCTGTCCACCAAAACAGCACATATACATAAACACAAGAAGGCCTGACTGAACATTCCTACAAACAACAGAACAGTACTATCGTCGATGGATTGAAAGGAGCATAGTGATGGCGAGAACCTTCTTACTCTAAGGAGTCCTTCATTTCTCTGCTCCTGTGTGTAACACCATCCTGAGGTTGCATAAGTCCCTTAAAACAGGTCCTGGAGCTGTATAATAACATTAATATTAATGCGGTGACAGTAATACTAATGCAACCAAAACTTGTACATCATTAACATCATTCAGTTGCTCATCTAATTTCATTGTATATTTTCTTTTCTGCACCCCTATACCTGTATCTTTTTCTTTTCCTTCACACTTCTAATTCTAGACTACCTAAAACAAAACTTTAATCTATACCTATGTCATATAATCTACTATTAGTCATACTCCATTAACAATTTTAACAATCATGCCCTCATCAATCCTTTCTTCTATGTACCTGTTCCATATGCATTTCTGGTCACCTCTATGGCTAAAATCCATATCTGCAACATTCATACCTACTGATACACACATTCCTCATTTGTTATGACTGTCATTTTCACATTAGACTCCATAACTATATAATCGTTTCTTCTTTTACCACAATCTCCCGTCAATTTAACACATTTCCTCGTCTGGATCCATGTCCATAACTGTTCTTTCTAGTTTTCTTGTAGATTCACCTTTAATTATCATATCACACAATAACCTGATTTCCCAATGCCTTAATATGATACAAAGGATTCAATACAATTTCTGGCTTGGCAAACATTCTATCATCCAATCTTTATCAACCCTCTGTTAAGTATTATGACCTTATTATGTCACTCTTCATTTCATGTCCTGTATGGGATTTTCTGTAGTCTTCCTATGTCACATTCAGTTTTCCTTTCTCAAGCAATTTTTCTTTATTTCAATAATTGCTCACCTCTTCCCTTTCAAGACACCTGTTGCTAGAAAATTCACTTCCCTCATGTCTTTTTGCATACTGCACAAGTGGTAGACTCCTTTCACAGTAGTTTGAGCATAAAAATATTTCAAATGCCCTGCATCACACAAAGACAACAAGGAAAGCATTAAGTTAGTCATTTTAAGTTGCACTGGTCAAGTAAAATGACTTAAAATGACCTACATTGACAAGACAAGAGTTAACAGGTACCAGAAGAGGAGTTATTAGAAAAAAGTTTAGGGATCATGCCCCATAGCCCTTTGAAGCTGAGAGCTTCTGCATATAAGGTACAATCTTAACTATTTTCTACCATAATTCTGCATCCAGTCTATCATGATTTAAATCACATATGAGCTTTTCAAGAATCTTAACACATTTATAGATTCAGACAATATCATAAAATAATGTATACCATGAACTGTTTTCTAAAATGCTTACCTTGCTGAACTACGCTTATCTACAACATGACATGTTGTTGTGCCATAAAGAAGACTGAGACAACTTTCATGGCAGCCTTGGTAGGAAGGTGAAAAGTGAACCCATACCTCATGAGCTTATAAAATAGCTCCTTTTTAACATGTATGATCAAGTCAGTTATGTAAAGACACACATGACTACCTACATTTTTTTCATACTATCTATATATCTATCTATATCTCTGAAGCCTGTTTCTTTTGGGAACTCCCTCAAGAGGGTGGCCACAGTATTAGCCTCCATAACTGGTAAATTCCACTGCAACTTCTAAGCCATTAGTGCCTCACCCTTAACAGGCAGGCCACTGACAGATGGCATCTTTTGCACAGTGTTTTCAGAGGCTCCTTCCTAATGTTCCCACCAACTACCATTACTTAATGTGTCCATCTAATGTTCTAAACTTGTACTTCTACCTAATACTCCCAGCTAAAGTTCCCACCAACTACCTCCACCTGATGTTTCTACCTAATGCTCGTGTCTAATGTTCCTACCTACTACTTCTATCTATTGCTTCTACCGCTTTGCCAAATGGTGGGGTTAGCACATAAGACTCACCACAGAAAAATCTGGAGTAAGGAAGAATGAGTTGTGTCAGTTATAAGTTGTCAAATGTTTATGTGTAACAAGGAGAGACTGAATGCTTGTGAGCAAAATGCCAGCAGTCCAAATCGAGAGAGGTAGAGAGAAAAGACAGCTAACTCGGTCAAAGGAGTGCAACCTGATGACCACTGAAGTGCTGGCTCACTAAGCAGCTGTCACTTATCCTCCCAATCCCCAGGCATGTAGTATTGGTAATATATCCCTGGTCGGTGACTGCTTACCAATTACGACCCACATGCATGACTTCAATTATAATTTCCTATTGAACTTGCCCAATTCACAGGGAAAACCCCATAGGTGCCCATATATGCATATATGCAGAAGTCTAATGCCTGAACAAGTTTAGCTGCTACAGTAAAATGAGTCAATGCAGATATGAACTGGAAAGGTAGACAGACTTGAACTGCTCAAACAAAGGAAACACAGTCCAGTGAAGCTGCATGTGTGGGGTACAGTTATCAAGGGTGGCATGGTTAAAGATAAAAATGTTATAAGGTGGACTAGTAAGGTATGGCCTGTAGTTTAAGAGGGTGAAGTAGATGTTTGTATGCTGAAACCCATATCCTTGTCTCACACTTTTCTATAATGGCTAAATCTGGTTTAATGTAATTTATACACACTTACCAACATAAGACTGACCATCTTTGCAGCTGTGGCAAGTACAGACATAAGTACTAAGCCGGTAACAAAATGAATAAGGTATAAATATGGGGCCCCTAATTCAAACTATCTTTCTGGATCAGGTGAATTTGATGTTAAGATGAGATAAAGTACATGAGAGATGAAAGAAAGGCTTCTGTTTAGTGACATGGGGCAAAAGTAATGTCTGGAAAACATTCTATATACATACTACAGCAGTAAATGAGGGCAACAAAGGGGCAGATTACAAGTCATAAACTATGAACTTCAGGTTTACAAAACATTCCAAGGTATAATTATTCCAACTTACTCTCATCAGCCTGCTTTGTAGTGTATACAAGAGCAGCTAAACGTAGGATTGGTGCCAAGTTCTGAGCAAGCATAGGATGCTGGGCACGGTACAGGACAAGAAAACACTCAAAAACATTGGAATTCTCTTCAAAGTCTTCTCTTAATGGTAAGCAACCCAACACCACTGGGAACACCTAAAATTTGAGAAAAATTCTACATCAAATCTACATTCAACATTAGGTAATGCATAGGTAATGGGGAATGTGAAATTATGGTAATTCTCAAAGTCCTAGTTAAAACATGCAAAACTACCTCCCTTGGTACTAAAGAGACCTCTTTTACCCACACTATAAGAACATTCTGGATTCCTCTGGCTAAGTCTGACTTTACACCTTCATATTTTAACACGAAATCTACTTAAGCAAATAAAGTTTCACATCAACTGCAAAATATTCATCATGATCCAACTTCCACAGTGACACCAGATCAAGCATTGAATTTGTTATCAAAAGTATAGCTGAGGCATGAGACTGTAATTCAGTACACCCAATAACTTTGCATTCTACGCTTTAATTAAAATATGACTAACTAAAAAAACACAGATAAAAAGCAGTTTAAACTCATTCCACTGATTTGTTGGATCCATTTCTTAAATGAGTCTAGTTAATACCAAGTGATATATATATACCAATATATGTTGTCTTTGATAACAATCCCTGTGGTATTATTAAGCTCTTTGTTAACACAAGTATAAGACACACCATCAATTTGCAGACACACACAAATGTGGTAACTTCCAGAAAATAATGTCAAATTCAGTTACAATGAGCAAGTTATAATGTTATTTTTTTCTTTTCCTACACTGATTAAATGCATGCCAATCCTTTAGACTGATGTCTTTGGGGGAAGCTGTTGGTATATCACATCTCCAGGATGAAAGCAAGGCAAGGATTAAGTTGTACAGTAACTAATGCAAAAGAGAAGAGGAAAGAGGACTTAAGAGTAACTAAAATGAGATTCTGCTATGAGGCTGGACTAGCACACAGCACTCAATACACATACCAATTGTTTTAAAAAATTCTCTTTACTGACACGCAAACTGTATAGTTGTAAGTCATACGTTCACCTGGGACCATTTCTAGAGTACCTACCTACCTACAAGTACCAAGAACAAGATTTAGCCAAAGGCCAAAGTAAGGCAAAGCAACTATTCACTGATGTATGGGGCTGTTTTTCATTGTTGCCACATACATTACATGATATCGAACTCTTCTCAGCTATATATCAAGTCTTAAATGTTTCTGAAGCCATTCCATGCATTTTTCTACTTTTATTTGGAAATATACAGAACAGCCTTTCATTCTTTTTTGCAGAGAAAATGGGAGAGAGCGAGCAAGAGAGACAAACTACCCACCTACATGTAATTACATACCTTCCCTGCTATGCACAGTACATGGATTCCTGAAAAATGTTTGTACAGCAAATCCAAGAATAGCTACCTTACTGTGTTAGTGTATAGGAGAACTGGGAGGCGTTCCAACATCTTCTGAGATGTTCATTCTTTCCTATCATCTGTTACACCAAAATCTTTCAACCAGGGATTACATCCATGAAAATCAGGCAGAGCTATTACTTGACCTTTACACTCAAAGGCCAAGTATAAGGGTGGCTGGAAAGTAAGTAGTGGGGTTCCATGGTGGCCAACCTCCTTACTCCCACTGAAATAACTCTACGAGTCCCTTATTTTTTAATATTTCATCCCTCTCTACATCAACTGATACACAAGATGATAAATGTTTCTCTTCATCACCAAAGTCATTGAAGGCACACTCTGACAGATCAAGGGAAGTACATTTCCAGAGGTAATTGCAGGGGGATTGAAGAGACAGTTTCTCCCATGCCTGTCAAGCAACAGAAGAGACTTCTCTACAATACTAATGCTAATATAAATCATTTGGATATCTAAACATAAGAAAGAAAATTTGAAACATCATATGATGTTAACCACTATCCTCCAAGAAAACATTACATGTTGCCTGCTGTTCAAGGGTTAATAATTCTCATGTTACTAATACTGTACATAGTGGTACTACAGAGGAATTACATAAAACCTTCCAAACGGTCCTTACCTGCTCTACAGGTACATTTGTTGGACTGGTACTAATAAGTCTTGCCACAGCCCCACATATGTTATCCAGAGCTCGTGGAAAAGACTCTTTGCTCAATGCTTCTGATAACACAGTCAAAATGTTGTTATAGTGTCCCATAACTGCATCGCCACCTGATAACAAAAATAATCTAAGTACATGAAACTATCTTGTAAGTCATCAAACAAATTACTTTTCAGCAGAGTAAGGAAAATACATATTTACAGGAGGTTTCTTCACTCTTTGTGAAATCTTATAATGAATCATTTGCAATAACAAAAATCTTTTAAAAATCATATTTCTAAAAATTAAAATGTTGGTAGCATACCATGTTGGCCAAGGACCCCAAGTCCATAAATAGAGTTTGAGCGAACTTCATCATCTTCATCACGGGCACCCTCCTGGAACAGTGGAAGAAGTCGTGGCACAAACTGACCACTTGCAGTGCCCAAAGCCTCCACAGCCTCAGCAAGAGTTCCTAAGCTGAAAGAACGCTCAGCAACACTGCAACTTTTTTTCTGAAAGATATAAGTAACATTCAAGAATATCAATCACTAAATACCCTAAAAACTGTTAACATTCTCAAAGATTCATACATACATACATATTCACATTTCCAGTGTTAGTGAGGTAGTTATGAACTGAGGATTGAGCCTAAGAGGGAAAATCCTCACTTGGCCTCCTTCTCTATTCCTTCTCATCTAAATAAGAATTCTTCCAAAACAACTTTTAAAGTAAAGGTTGTTCCAAATTAATACAGCAACCTTGGGACCCGGCCATTGCTGGACCACAGAAAATGCCAGAAAACAGAAATTGACCCATAATTAATACACAGTTGACGATCTGATCTCACAGTACTCACACACTTTACAAAAGTTCCTTTATCTAATTTCTTCAGTAACTCCACCTTCTCAAGCACAGATAATAACTTACAATCATGCTTATTAGCACTAGCACCATCTGCACCTCTTGGTCTCTTGGATAACATCCTGAAGGGTTAAAATACAGCTGAATACAAAAAATTAACAGCACCATTAATAAGCTCAGCTGCAGTGTAAACAGATTTTGGCACTTTAGCGCTGCTAACAGTACCGCCCAGGTGGCAGTTCCACACAGTAATAACAAATGGCAGCAGACTCAAAATGTGCCGGACCACGGGAGATGCCAGACCACAAAGCGCTGGATTACAGAGGTACAACCTGTACCCATTTTTGGTATCATTCATAAGCAACATCAAAAGCCAGTCATTATGAAAACCAAAACATTTAAATCAATAACCTGGATAAATACATAAAAAATCTGCTCTCCTTACTGTTTTGTTTGCAAAGAGAGGGAGCAACTGTGCAAACTGAGTAGCAAACTCAGACTGGTTCATGGCCTTCCCAAGACTAGGAACAACTTCTCCTGCATATTCTATTAACATTTCATCATGCTCTGCTTCTCCTTCATCTTCACTACTTGCTTCATCTGCCATATCTTGACACATGGTCTGCAGAAACAACACAGTCATTAAATTCTATTACTTGGAACATCAAAAGTATTTATTGAGTATTTTCTAAATTTGTATTCAATGTTTTATTCAAAGCACAAGAGTGAAGTTGTACAAGTAAAGACTTGCAACATTTGTTAAGTAAATGAGTATATATCTACAAACAAATACTTAAAGATACCGGATGGATCCTGAATAGTAATGTCTACCCTTTCCCCCCAAAAAAAAACTCGTACTTCATTGCTGTTTCCCGCATTAGAAAGGTAATGCCAGGAACAGATGAAGAAAGGCTGCATCTGCTCACATCCATTCTCTAGCTGCCAGGTGTAATACACTGAAACAACAGGCCCCTATTTACAAACAGGCCCCACAAACCTTTCCATAGTTTACACTAGATGCTTCACATGCCCTGGTTGTCTACTGAGAGCACATCATTCCATTTCACTCTATCTCATGCATGCCTTTCACCCTCCAACATGTTCTGGCCCCCATCACTCTAAATCTTTTTCACTCCATCCTTCCATCTCCAATTTGGGATCCCCATTCTCCTAGTTCCTTCTGCCTCACATCATTATAATACTGTTGGGACTACTATTCCTTTAATCATACCCATTTCTGCCCTCCCAGATAACATTCTCTCTTTCCATGCATTCTTCAGCACTCCCCCAACCTATGACTCACTTCCTCTTCATGGTTACTTTCACTGTCATGGCCACTCCCAGATATCTAAAACACTTTGCTTCCTCCAATTTTTCTCCACTCAAACTCATACCCCAACTTACCCATCCCTCACCCCTACTGAACCTGACACCCTTGCTTTTATTCACATTCACTCCCAACTTTCTCATTTCACACACTCTTCTAATGATTTTGAACTGTTTTTGTAAAATCATGGTCTCCAACCACAGTTCAAAATATTGGCAAAGACTAGGGATGCCCATTACAACCATTAAATACCCAGACCTTACTAATATCAAATGGCAATTGCAAAGAGAGCAGCATGCATTGCCTTCAAGATCCTTAGAGTGCACCACACCTTTTTTTGCATGACATCCTTCACACAGTTGATAATAGCTTCCAAATGTCCCTGGGGCAATAGCACTGGCGCACCGACTTCTTTCAGCACCTCAGCATAAGCCTCAAGGCATGCCATCACTACAGATCTCTCTTCATCAGTGCGAATCAACTCTGACAGCTTTGGAATGAACACCTGGATCCATTTCTTAAAACCTAAAAAAATAAAGTAATATTTTTTTTTTGTAATCAACACAACAAAGTACATAATAGTAACAAACATGCAAGACAATAAAGTTATCCTTTAGATGCAGATGTTCTGTTCAGTGCTGTTCCATTATGTCACTCTCATTACCACACGTTTTTATTATTTTTCATTTATCATGCTTGATCATTGTTTCCCGCGTCAGCAAGGTAGCACCAGGAAACAGATGAAGAATGGCCTAACTACTCATATACACATATATATATACATAAACCACCATAAACACACATATACATATCAATATACAAATATACATACATATATATACACATAAAAGACACATAAATACACATGTACAAATTCATACTCGCTTGCCTTCATCCATTCCTGTTACCACCTCATCCCACAGGAAACAGCATTGCCACCCCTTACTTCAATGAGGTAGCACCAGGAAAAAAGACAAAAAAGGCCACATTCATTCACACTCAGTCTCTAGCTGTCATATGTAATGCACCGAAACTACAGCTCCCGGATGTTTCACATGCCCTTATAACACTTCAATTTCAGATCCTCAAAGAAAACGTTACCTTCTGCAGCTTCCGGAGAAGAGCTTTTAGCCAGGCTGATGACAAACTGTGCCATTGCACCCACTGCTGCTTGTCGAACATCTTCACTAGGGTAGTTCAACATTTTGTACACCTCCTCTCCACTTTTATCCATGAATGGAAGAAAAGCATCTCTGAAATAAAAAAGATCAACAGTAATAATTATAACTATTTCACTCCATCTCTAATTTCTGTAAATATTACCAGTATCCTTTACTTAAACCTTCCCTATATGACTGCATTAATTATATTAGTAAAGTTAATACTGAAGCTACAAATATATTTTGCAACTTTTTTTTCTGTACTAAAAATTATGCACCGGGATCACTGTACACATTCTAAATGGTTGACATGGCACAGGCAATGAATGCCCCAAACAATGGCCATCGCAGATGCAAAAAGTGCAGATAGAGGAAGAAGAAGGAAATATCAATCAGGGACCTGCATTTGTAGATCTGACTTTTAAAGACAGAGAGGTTACAGGAAGAAGGGAAACACTAGATGAGGATGACAATTCCAAAGTTTAGCAATTCAACAAAAGGAGGAGGTATTAACAATACCCAAACCTCAAGAGGTCTGTTTTCACTCAGAAATTGTACATCTTGGGCCCAAGGCTTTGGGGCAGGTATCACCCACACAGCTCAAAAGAAGAATGGCCAAAATAATATCTGTGAACATGGGGGAGAGCTAGGCAATTCAAGGGTAAACTGTTTTGTTACCTGCTTCTTTCCCTACATGTCTATGCTCTGGAACTCTCTACCTTCTCATGTCTTTCCCAATAACTATGACTGGCACATTTAAGAGAGGCATTTAGAAATGAGGCCAAGAGAATTAAAGAAACAGAAAGCTTTTGATTCTACTCTGGTCATTAAAGAGATGGAGGTAAAGCCAACCTAGATATGTGAGCAATACCTATTTTAGGGCAAATAAGACCCAAAAATATAAAATACATGCAACACCTAAGTGCATTAGTACATGACAGCTAGAAACTGAGTGTGAACGAATGGGGCCTTTGTTGTCTTTTCCTAGCACTACCTCGCACACATGAGGGGGGAGGGGGTTGTTATTACATGTGTGGCGAGGTGGCAATGGGAATTAATAAAGGCAGACAGTATGAATCATGTACATGTGTATATATGTATATGTCTGTGTGTGTATATATATGTATACACTGAGATGTACAGGTATGTATATTTGCGTGTGTGGACGTGTATGTATATACATGTGTATGTGGGTGGGTTGGGCCATTCTTTTGTCAGTTTCCTTGCACTACCTCGCTAACGCGAGAGACAGCGACAAAGCAAAATAAATAAATAAATAAACAACACCTGAGTAACATATCTAGCTTTTGGGTAGCAGATTTGTAATGTTGTTCATGGGGAGTTTCCAAGGATAGTGTTGGAGATAGAGTTATGCCTAACAAGTTTATATCATTAGAGGGTTGAGTTCTTTGTGTTGTGAAATTGAAGAGAGAGATACATATGACTTTTATAGTCATACAGGGAAACTGCATTCCAGTACAAGTGAATTTAACTAGGATACTGTTTCCGTAATGTGAGATGCTGTTAAGGTCCAATAATGAGAGAAGAAATATGATTATTACGAGAAGGGGTATTAGGGTAGTCAGTAACAGAGAATAAATTGAAGAATGCAGAGTGGAATCATCAGCATAAGAATAAATAGTTAAAAGCAGAAGACAGCAGACCATTCACTGAGAGAAGGAGAGTTGAAATGACAGAACCATAAGGAATACCACTGTTGACAGGATAGGAGGGGGAAGTCAACCCATTAACAACTACTGCAATGTCATGAAAAGAGATGAAACTATGCATTTGGGAACAACAAGCAGAAAAAACCATGGAAGGCAGCTTGGAAAGCAAAATCATATGCCACACCCTGTCAAAAGCTTTGGAGATTCTGAGGAATATAAATTTTCACTAAAATTCTTGAGAGAGGTGGACCTGAGATGAGTCACTTAGGAGAGGAGATTGCAATTAGACTTAGCACTGTAAAATTTGTATTGGTGATCAGAAAGAAGGGAATGGCATACTAAGTGTTTAAGAAAAAGAAAGTCAAGAAGTATTCAAAAGACTTTAGAGAAATCAGAGTAATGGGGTGACAGCTGCATATGTCAAAATGGTCTCCTTTTTAAGTTTATGTATATACTGGAAAAACTTCAAAGGCTGAATTAAGTTAGCATCTTTGGGAACAGAGTATCACCAAGTATAAAGATACTTACCCACAGTGCAATGATAATTCACGAAGAGCAACACATGTATCTTCTTTCTCTTCTAGGAAGGCATTTTCCACTGAATAACCTGCCACATCTTCCTCCTCAGTTTCTTCATTACCAAGCAAGTCAACTTCTCCATCCTCCTCCTCTTCTGAATCACTTAATCCCTCAATGGTGGTTGGGAGACCGCTTTCATCATCCTTCAG
The DNA here is from genome assembly GCF_036320965.1 of Panulirus ornatus. Classification (NCBI taxonomy): domain Eukaryota; kingdom Metazoa; phylum Arthropoda; class Malacostraca; order Decapoda; family Palinuridae; genus Panulirus; species Panulirus ornatus. The sequence goes on from NC_092280.1 coordinate 30,603,839, forward strand.
GTGTGTCTATATATGCCACAATCTTTATCAACAAATGACTTTTTTTTGTCCACATATCCAAGTTCATGGGTGGGATGGCAAGGGAGGGGAGGTAAAAGTCAACGCTAGGGCATGGTGAGGGAGGGAGGTAAATGTAAACAATAGGGTGTTGGAGAGAGGGACAAGTATGCAGTCTGTAGGGGATAAGGGGGCCTAGGAAAAAGTCAGTTACTGTTTGTTGATGACACACTCGTGGCAGATTCAACTGAGAAAATACAGCAGTTGGTGTCCGAGCTTGGGGGAGTGTGCGCAAAAGGAGGATGTAGGGAGTAAACTTTAATAAAAGCAAGGTTAAGAGGTTTAGCAGCACAAAAGGACATGTCAGTTAGAGTGCAAGTTTGAATGGAGGAAATTCAGATTTGGTAGAGTGTTTTAGATATCCGAGAGTGGACATGACAGGAAATGGAACCATGGAAGAGGAGATCAGTCATAGGGCAAGTAAGGAGACAGAGGTTCTGGGAGCACTAATAAGTGTGTGGAGAGAGAGGTCATTATCTGGGAGGGTAAAAATGGGTGGTTAAAGGTGTGGTAATACCAATGATGACGGATAAAGGGCATGGAATACAGATGGAAATGTGCGGAGGAGGATGGATGTACTGGAAATGAAGTGTTTGAGGACAAGAAGTGGTGCAAGGAGGTTTGATTGGTTAAGTAATAAATGGACAAGATAGAGGTGTGGTAAAAAGAAGGGTGTTGTCGATAGAGCTGAAGTGGGTGCTGAAATGCTTTGGACATATGAAGAGAATAAATGATGAGAAGTTGACAAGGAGGATACATGTGTCATGTGTGGGGACACTGGGAAGGGGAAGACCAAATTAAAGATGGAAGGATGGGGTGCAGAAGATTTTGAGTGATCAGGACTTGAATGAAAGGCATGCACGGGGTAGAGTGAATCTGAGAAATGTAGTATACAAGAAGGTAGACATGCTGTCAATGGACTGAACTTGGGTATATGATACAGTCATAGAAAAACTAAGAAAAGATTCTGGAGCCCAGTTCTGGATGATGGGAGATCGTGGTTTAGATGCATTATGCCGTTTCCTGCATTAGCGGAACTCCACCAGGAACAAAGAAAGGCCTCATCCTGACATCCACTTTCCAGTTGTCATGTGTAATGCACCGAAACCACAGCTCACTGTCCACACCCAGGCCCCACAGACCTTTCTGTGTTTACTCCAGATGCTTCATGTGCCCTGATTCAGTCAACTGGCAGCACGTCAACCCCAGTATAACTTCAAGGGTTAAGGTATGGGAGTATATAAACAAATATAAAATAAAACATGGTATATCTTAATATTATCTAAGGGATAATGGGGGGATCAATCCCATAAAGTTTGATAAAATCCAAACAGACAGACAGTTGACCACAGAATGAAATTCAGGGTGTGTACATACAATCTCTCCCCATCACAGACAACATTTAACATGCAACTAACTAAAATCGTTCTTTATAACCCTAAATTTTCCTGCACTAGCCCTGCTTTGAGGTAAAATGGAAGAAACAACAAACACAAACAGTAAGTTGGAATTTTAGGCAGAAAAAATTAGGCAGAAGTGATAAGAAGGAACATTAGGTGACGGTAATAGGTAGACAAAGTAGGTTGGAATTTTAGGCAGAAAAAATTATGTAGAAGTGATAGGAAGGAACATTTGGTGACAGCAATAGGTAGACACAGTAGATTGGAACATTAAGAAGGAACAACAGGTACAAGTAGTAGGTAAGAACATTAGGTAGAAGCTTCTAGAAACAGTGCTAGGATTGCCCTCGGCCAGTGGCCTATTACGGATGAGGCACTAAAGGGTAAGAGTAAGAAGCGGCATGGAGTTCACCCATTATAGAGACTTTTGCCTTGGCCACCCCTTTGAGGGAGTCTTGCAGGGAACAGGCCTCAAAGATAAAGATAGATACTGTACACGTGGAACAAATAGACAAGTATGCCCTATATAAAGCGAAGGGGTTTCAAAATGAATGACATAAAGATTCTAATGAAATCAAATTAAACCTACAGTAACCTACAGTAAAGTGGCACAACCTTACAATACAAATTCTACTACAACTCAGGACTCACACGACAAAAACCCCTTTTTACTAAAATACATACCACGACACCATCAGTGCTCCTCAGAGAAAGCATCATGCGCTCTATGATCTTCGGGAGATGTTGGGCCATGTCCGCCTTCATGACAGATGCTAGGGATGCAAACAAAAGGTAGCAGGTCTTCCGCACATCTGGGTCATCCTTACGGTCCATCAGTCCCAGCCCCAGAGTTACACAGTCTGGTGCATACACAGAGAAGTTCTCTACACCCATGCACCGAGCTAACTGACCAAGAGTGTCTGAAACACAAGGAAGTCTTTATGGCTCCGGTGCTTGACACCATAATCCTAACAAAAACAACATTAATGACAAACCATTCTAATATAAACTTTGACCATAATCTGTGGGGCTACATATCAATTCCCCCTACTAACTCCCCTCTCTCTCTAATTCTTGCATTCCTACCTTATTCTCTTCTTTTACTAAACATGTAAACACACACATAAAAATTCATTTACAGATACAAAGGCATAAGAATAACAATACAAATATATGCAAACCCATAATCATGCATGAAAATACATGAATGCAATGGCACTTGAACATGCATATAAAAGACATTTGTCTTAATGTACATTTATGAACAAAAACACATCAGCATCAAAAGATGTGGAGCCATATGTGTTGAACTCTACCTGAACTGCAAAAATAAGTAAATTAAATCAGTGATCAATAAATTTACCTCCTATACATGAACTACAAGTTTGTGATCTACTTTTAGTGGGATGCTGAGGCACTTATCATTACCCAGCTGCACATTAACCTACAAGACTGTACATCATGTAGTAGTTGATAACTGAACTCTGCCTAACACTTCCATTCCTGATCATAAAGCATTCATGGGCCTTCCAGGGTCGAGCACATACGTTTGAATCCTGGTTGTGGCAGCCAGTCCACAGTCACCCTCGCTGTTCAACCACTCCCACAGTTGGTTGATAAGATGGGTACCTGGCTCAGGCTACAATCCCTGGGGATAGGGGAGAAAGAATACTGCCCACATAGTCCCTGCATGTCTAGGGGCTGGAAATTTGATGTTTACATAACAATGTTTCTGTGCCCGTTAAATGCATAGCAGAGGTTAATGTTGTAAGAATGAATGCATTTATCCCCTCTTCCTCCAAGATGACCTATTCTTCAAATCCTTCGTTCAACCATTCCTGTTCTGAGGCCATTTAGGAAATGGATCAGTCATAACAAGCTAGGAAAACTTCTTCCTCTCAATCAGCATTTATCACTGCCCATAATCATTACAACTGTTATCCATGAGGCAAAGCATTCCTTTATTCAAAAGAAGTGCATTCATCGCTCCTCTTCATAAGCTGATATGTCTTTTTGGTCTTTAGCTCAGGGCATCACTAACAACTTGTGTCGCTCTACCTTTCCTTCAATTTTGTGTTCTGATGGTACTATAGCTGTCTCTCCCTTAAACAAAGCAACTCTGGTTATCATATCTTCCCTAACTACACCTTGGATGATTCTAACATTCCCTCACCCCCTGATGCTCCTCGTACTAATCCTATGCCCCTCCCCATAATCTCTTTTCAAACTTTCTGTAAGGTGGGTCTCTTTCTGGACACAAGCAAGGCTTGTGGTCCTAATAGCATCCATCCCTGTTTGATGAAAGTGTGCATCTAAACAAGCACCTGTATTGGTACATACCATCCCTAAGAAGGGAAACTGTTCTAACTCCTCTAACTATTATTTCATTTCCAAAGTCTTTGAATTGCTCCTCAACTCCCATATCCTCAAACATCTTGAATCTCACTGTCTTCTCTCTGATAACCAGTTTCCATAAGAGATCCACTGGTGGTACTTTTTCCCAATTAACTAATGTCTAGTCATCATCCCTGAAATATTCTTAGGGAATCTTATGAAGTAGCCCTTGATATATCCTAAGCTTTCAACAGGATGTGACATCTGGGTCTCGGCTCTAAGCTCCCCTACTTTTGGCTTCCCACCCTCATATATAGCTTCCTCTCAGGTCAATCCATCTCCATGGTTATTAACAGTGATGTCCCTAAAGGTTCTACTCTTGTCTCCAAAACTTTTGTCCCTTTTTATCATTTATTTCCTTTCTTCTACAAATAACCAAATGCAGTCATTCTCTAATGACTCAACACTGCATTCATCCACATCCTTCAATCTGCTCCTTCTCTAACTTATTCTGCAACCCATTTCAACAAAATGTCCTCAATAAATCCAGACAGAACATCTCAGAGGGGTAGGTGAAATGGCTAAGTCTAATGCCTCCACAACCAATTTCAGCCCATCTCTCTATAGAAAATTCTCCATAACTTACCTGTCTCCTTTGACAGTTCTTTATTATACCTCTGAACACAATGAACATACTTGGTATTACCATATCATCCAATATATCTTGGAGACTCCACATTACAGGAATAACTTAGTCTACCTTTAAGAAACTGGGAATCCCATTCAGATATGTAAATTGTTCTTTTTCTTTTAAACAGCTGCCCCATAAATGCAAAGAAGTGATCCATCTTTGTACAGAGAACTGCTCTCATATATTGTGTGGTTCTTGCTGAAAACCTACATGAAAGCCGAGTCAAAAAGAATCCAACTTATCAACCTTCCCATGCTAATTTCAAAACCTGATCCACTTACCCTGCGCTGCGATGTTGATTAACTTTCCCTTTTCTATAGGTGTTACATTGGCTTTTGCTCCTAAGAGCTGGCCATTTGTGTGCTCCTTTCACAAGCTAGACCATGCAATACTCAGCATGCTGCTGCATCACATGACTACAGTGTGCCCATCGACACTTAAGGGTGGATATGTTTCCCTACACCCCGAAGCTCTGGAACTCTCTACCCTCTCATGCCTTTCCCAATAACTATGACCTGGAACATTTGACAGTTAAGTTTTTTGCTTACTCCAAAATTCACAAATACTTTCCCTTTTCTTCATTTTCCTTTTCAATAACCTCTCATATTCAAAATAAGGCCTAGCCTTGATGTGGACTTCTGTCTGTGACTGGATCCTTCAACGTATTAAAAAAAAAAAAAAAAGAAAAGCTCACCATTTCAGCACACCCTAGTTAGCTTTCTCAATCAAACTGTATTTACTACCATACAGCTCTCACAACAAAATTTCTTACATGATCAACCTCCAGGTATTTCACTTCCATGATGTACAACATTCTTCCGCTCATATGCCTTCAGGGCCCATGACTTACATCCATACATTACCAGATGTAATATGGCTTCAAACATACCCATGGTTTGAGAGTAAGCCTGAATGGGGAGGGCCTGAAGGAAATGAAGTGGGAGAGTGGCAGTGGATGGATCTATGCGGGTTGAAATAACTCATATGGTGGGAAATGGTGCTAAAGTCCTCAGTGCTCTGAGGAATATCTGGAAAGAGAGGTCAGTGGATGTTGAAGCAAAGATGGGTACGTGTGAAGGTATTGTTATATCTCCCGATTGGCAACATATAATACCTGAGACAATTGGGAATTATGGTAAAGGTCCAAATAACAACATTTAAGGCTCATCACTGTGACATTGTAACTGTTATTTCTTGCATGTTTAGAGAAAACTTGGAGAAGAGTATCATATACCACAGTAAGTTTAAGGGGGATGAGACTGGGTTATTCAGGATAAGAGTACCAGCAATGACATTCAGTACCATGGAGCAAAAGATTGCTCCTGGCAGCCAAAAACCACTTGATGCTTCATATTCAGGAGGAAAATGTTCGGGGAGATTTTCAGTTTAAGCCCTTCCTGGTATTTCATTCAGAAAATCACAGGACTATGAAAGGCTATGCAATGTCTGTATTACCTCTGATTCTGCAATAGATAACTAAGACAATGCAGCCTGGCCTAGTTCCCCTCCCTCTACCTTTCAGGTACTAACTTCAACCCACTCTAACACTGCCTCAAGCTGTTTCATGTATATTACACACTTCAGAATTAGACATGAAAAAACTTTTGCTCCATAATGTAATTCTCAGTCTTGATTTGTCATGGCAATTCTAGAACTTAACCCTGACACAAGTCATAGGATAGTAATACTACAGTTCACCCAACAACAGTTCACAGGATATGGTTTACCAAACAAGGATGGAATTGCGTTCGCTTACCAATGGATTGCACCTGAAGTGTCATTGTTGCTTCTGACTGTGCAACAGTAAGATATCCCTTCAGCATCTCCACGATCTGCTGGAAATAGGGTGCCATGTGTTCCTTTGCTGCATTGGCTGTACAAGATAAATTTCTCGATTACTACGAAATGCTGGAGGGGAGGGGGATTAGGGGAAGGATTGAGGGGAAAATGAATAAGAATGATACTTTTACAGGATAAGGACAAAACAGCTTAGTGGAAACATTATACAATATAATTAACTAATCTATAAACAAGGAGGAAACTTTAAACAAGAATAAACATTGTTAGAATATCAGGGAAACAAAAGGTTAATATGATGAAAATAATCAGTTATAATGTTGCAATAAAAGAAATGCAAAATGTTTGTTACTGCACGTATATTACTGAAAGACCACCATTGTATCTATGGAAGTGAATTAAAGGTTCACAAGGTGTTGACTTTAGCCACGAGTCAAATCTTCTGATAACGTTTCTTAATTCTCCTAGTGTTTCAATAATTTTTTAAGTTTTTCTGCAAGATATTTGCAAATTTTCATCAAAATATCTTGTAAGTAAGTTCCCTGGAATCATCCATGATTTGGTCTTACTGAATCTTCCTTGTCAAAATGCTTTCTGAATTAAAACCACATCCTTTATGCCTTCTATTTGTTCCCAATAATGTATCTCTTTCTCTCTTCTCTCTAGGCTGGACAGTTCAAGTTCTTTCAGCTAAGTGGCAGTATGCATGCTCCAGACCATCTGTTTTACTTGTAACGTGCTTGTATTCTTTCTAATTTGTTTACTTCCGGCTGTAATAAAAAAAGCTATGAATCGTGGAGTGGTAGAGAAGGTGAAATATAATACACTGAGGAGGGTTGGTTATGCATTAACAATGCAAGAAAGCAAGTCTACAACTGAGTGTATGATAGTACAATTAAAGGGGTTGGTGTCAGAGAAAGATCAACTGTGACATGAGGAAATTGAGAAGAGTTCTGGAAGAGAAATGGGGGGCCAATACATGGAATGGTGTATGCATGGGAAACATGTAAGGAAAGCGATAAGCAGAAGCTCTTTTACCGGGGCCATCCCTTGATGGGAGTTCCCGAAGGGAACGAGCATCAGAGATATAAATAGTTCAACTGGAGACTATATAACATAGCATTACTCCCATTCACCTCTTATATATGCACTGAAGATTTTCATCATTAGCTTAGAGTCTCTTGTTGTAAAAGTTTTCATTATTCTAACAATTATCATTTGGCTTGAAATCACTTGCACTACCTTACCAGTGCCCTTCCATTCCTTGAATCAACGTTCTTCATTTACATCAAATCTTAAGTATCGGAAAATACCTGGTAAATAACTGACAAAGTCTTCAGAGGTCTTCATCCACAACAGCCTGGGCTGGGCCCAGGCTTCTGGAATTGGTTATTGGTCACTCCCTATTATTTTCTTCACTAGGCCTTTGTATGAAGGCACTGATATATCATAAATTATTCCATGACATACACAAGTACATGTATGTGAGTAAGAAAGATGGTCAGCAGGCATTATTGGATCACAAACTATTAGACGAATGTACAAAAGAAAGACTTTTGGATGTGAATGTGCCGACAGGGACAGCTGGTGGAATTGATCACTACTTTGTGGAGGAGAGGACGAAGATTTGTAAAACTTTTTGGAAAAGAGGAAATGTTATTGGTGAGAAGAGTGGTGGAAGTGAGCGAGCTTGGAAAAAGAGACGTGTGAAGAAATACCAGTAGAGATTGAGTGTAGAATGACAAAATGTGAAAGTGAATGAAGTTAAGGGAATGGGTAAGTAATGAGAGGTATTTAAATGATGTAGTGCTGGCATGTGCAAAAGATACATATGGCAAGCGCATCATGGGAGATGGGCAGGAGAAAGGGTAGCAAGTGATGGAACGTTGAAGCAAAGTTGCAAGTGAAAGAGAAAATAAGAGACATATGGGCAGTACTTTCAGAAAAGGGTGCAAATCATTGGAAGATGTATAAAAGAAAGCAGCAGGAAATCAACAGCATGGTGTAGGGTTTGAAAAATAAGGCAAATGAGACTTAAGGTAAGCAGGGATCAATAAATTTCAGAGAGAATTGAGACGTTTTGGAAAATGGTTAAAAGGGCGTAAAAAAAAAGGCAATATCAGAGAAGGGGATATATGGGGAAGTAGAAACTGGTTATGAAGAGATGAGGAGGAGAAAGAGTGAGTATTTTGAAGGACAGCTGAATGTCTTTGACGATAGGATGGCAGATATAAGGCGTTTGGCTTGATGAGATTTATAATATGAGATAGTCACAGAAAGTGGCTTGGTGAGGAGAAAAGGGGTGAAAATCCATGCATAAGATGAAAAGTGGAAGGGCAGCTAGAGTGGTTGGTACTGCAGATAAGATGCTTATGAGGGTGACTATATTGCTGAATGTTTAGTTAGCATTCTCAATATACCAATAGATCATGATGAGATGCCTGAGGATTGGTGGAAGGCATGAATAATGCCACAGTATAAAGGAAAGGAAAACAAGTGATTATTCAAACTACTGAGGTACAAGTTTGTTGAGCGTACCTGGTAAGTTGTTTGGGAGAGTAATCATTAAGAGGGTGAAGGCATGTACAGGGCATCAGACTGAGGAGGAACAATGTAGTTTCAGAAGTGGTAAAGAATGTACGGATCAGACGTTTGCCTTGAAAAATATGAGAAATACTTATATAAACAGGATTTGTAAGTGGCATTTATGGATCTGATGACGGCATATGATATGGTTGATGTAGATGCCTTGTGGAAGGTCCTAAGAATATATGGCACTGGAAGAAAGCTGCCAAAAGCAGTAAGAAGCTTTAATCAAGGGTGTAAGGCTTGTGTACGAGTAGGATGAGAGGAGAGTGAGTGCTTCAAAGACAGGTTGGTCTGTTACATGGGTGAGTGATATCACCAATTTGTTTATGGTTAGGGTGATGAGGGAAGAGAAGCGAGCGACTTTTGAAGAGAGGGGTAATTATGTAGGCTACATAGACGATAGGAACCTGGGAAGAGAGTCGGTTGTTATTTGCTGATGACACTGCACAAGTGGCAAATCTAAGTAAGAAACTGCAAAAGGTGGTGACTAGAGTTTGGAAGTAAGTGTGAATGAGAAAGTTGAAAGTAAATGTAAAGAAAAGAATGACAATTTGGTTTAGCACCTCAGAGGGGCTGGTTAGCTGAAGTGTGAATTTGATTGGAAAAAACTTAAGGGGAGTGAAGTGTTCTAGATACCTGGGAGTGGACATGGTAGCAAATGGAACCATGGGAGTGAAAGTGAGTCATAGGGTGGGAGAGGAGGCAAAGGTTTGGGGAGCATTCAGGATTATGTGGGAAGACAAGTCTATATGGGAGGGCAAAAATGGGTAAGCTTCAAGGTACAGTAGTCCCAATCATGTTGTATAGATTTAAGGCATGGGATATATATGAAGATGAACATAGAAGGGTGGATGCGTTGGAAATTAAATGTTTGAGGACAATACATGGTTTGTGTTGGTTCGATTAAGTAAGTACTGAAAGGATAAAAGAGACATGTGGTAATAAAAAGAGTGCAGCTGAGAGAGATGAGGGTGTGCTGAAATGGTTTGGATATATGGAAAGAATGGGTGAGGAGAGGTTGACAAAGAGAATATATGTGTAGATGTGGAGGGGACAAGGAAAAGGGGAAGACCAAATTGGAGATGGAAGGACAGACTAAAGAAGATTTTGAGTGATCTGGGCCTGAACACAGAAGGGTGAAAGGTGTTAAAAGGCTAGAGTGAACCAGAACAATGTGGTATACATGGGTCGATAAGAAGGGAATGTGAAGCAGCCAGGTGAAACCAAGAAAAGTTCTGTGAGGCCTGGTTGTGGATATGGTGCTATGGTGTCAGTGAATTGCACATTCCTAACAGTGCACATGACTGCCAGGGAATCGATGTCAGCAAATGCATCCTTTCTTCATCTATTCTTGATGCTACCTCGCTAATGTGGAAAATGGCAATCAAGTATGAAAAAAGTACTAATTTGTTCATATTCCTCCACATTAAATTTCAATGGGTGCACCCACCATTGATCTGTATAAAATGACCAGGTCTCTCTATATTTTCTTTGTTCTTCTTCATTCCCATCTGTACTACACATACTCTCATGCTGTCTGCAAAACATTAAACTATACTCTAACTTACATCCTTGTCTATGTCTGATATTATGACAAACAAAAATATCAACTTGTTATGATTAACAAAGTCTGACATTAGCTTTCGCGCTAATTCTACGTTCATCAAATTGTGGGTACCTTTGAAAAAATCTTTTCACCAAGACCAAAGGCAACATAAACCACATTCTTAATTGAAATGGATTTGTTACATAACCAAAATTCAAATCCTCTTTTTATCTCCAACAAATTTTTTTCAGTGATAACTTACTACTTTACAACTGCAAGCAAAAAAATCAAGAGCAAAAATAAAGTTTTGAAATAAACACAAATATGTCAAGGCTGAAGCTGGCATATGCCCCACTAGAGACATACAGCAATCTCATTAGTGGGCAGCAATGGTCAGTGCAGTTTAGTCATCGGCATGGCAAAATATAATTTTTCATAATCATCATTTCTGAATCATAATTCACTCCTTTTATTTATCTATCTATCTATATCTCTGTCACTCATTCCCTTCAGGAACTCCCTCACGGGGATGGCCCAGCAAAAGAATCTCCATAGCTGATGAACTCCAGTGCCATCTCTAAGCCTTCAGTGCCTCACCCTTAACAGTTAACAGGCCCCTGGCAGATGGCAACTCTAGCTCAGCATTTTCCAAGGTTCCTACATAATATTCCAACCAACTACTTTTACCTAATGATCATTCTTTCTAGCTTACAAAGGAGATAAAGTTGTGGAAATAATGAGAAACTTACCAGTTGCACCTATGGCACTGATTGCCAGTTCTTTCATGTGGACTGAGGTAGGAGCAGCTAACACAGCAAAAAGTCTCTCCATCAAGGCTGGCAAATGAGGCAGAAGTTCTGCCTCCAAATTCTCACAAAATACTTCCAAGGCATAAAACATGCGATCTACACCAGGTGGATCACTACTTCCGCTACTCACAACTACACAAGTCTGTAAATGATAAAATGTACCAGTTACAAGTCCCCCTTATTGTTATTTTTTGCACCAATAGTGCCATGGGTTATCTACATAATCTGACTCATCAGAATGTACTATCTACTTAATGCATTCAATAGATCTGTGAAGAGTATGACTCTGCACAAAATGGTTACTAGTCTGATGGTGCTACTATGTGGTGATGCAGCAAAACCAAGAAATTTATGGGAAATTAATAAGAAATAGGCAATTCTTATTATACCTGAATGCCCTCCTGCCTTTGCAAGGTAGCTTTAGAAACAAACAAACAATGTCATCAATTGCACATATTCACTCTAACTGTTAAGTTAAATGTAACGAAGCCTAAGCCTACCATCCAGTTAAATCCCACAAACCTCTCTGCAGTTTACCCTAACCACTTTAAACATCTTACCTGCTCCCCTTTCAGCACACTGATATCCATCAACCTTCCCTTTGCATGCCTGTCAGTCATTGACAACCAATAACCAACCATTTGCATGCCTGTCAATCAATTCATTATCCAATAGTAATGCTTGTTGACTTTCATTCCCATGTCCATTACATCCACTTCTGCATGAACTTTTTTAAATCAATCATTTCCAGGCATCAATCATTCTTCAGCACACAACAAGCTGTTCCTCATTTTCATTTATACCATGCCACCCTTTATCAACCAAATCACCCATTCATACATTCAAATCCCCCACCACAAGAGCTCAAACCATTGCTTTTATCCATTTGTCTTGTTGAAGAACATATGACAGTGGCACTATTAGTTTTTGCTTATGTATTCATCAAACATTTCCATTGGCAGTTTTCTCTCATAGCAAATATCAATATTGTCATTCCACTCATTACTTGGCTCAATAGTGCTATCTTCTTAACGTGCTCTTTTTTGACATTTGTTTCATCATTCGTAACTTTTCAGGACAGGCCTTTGAATGGTGTCTTTAATATGCTATTAGTTTTATTTTTTGTTTTTCTCATACTTGATCACCAATTCCCATGTTAGTGAGGTAGCACCAAGAAGAGACAAAGAAAGGCCATACCCACTTACATACATTCTCTAGCTGTCATGTGTAATCCATTGAAACCACAACTGTTATTTATTACAAGACTTATTTGCTCGAACCTAAGTTAAAGTTCATCAGGTCACTCATCCCCATCTGTAGATAGTATCAACGTCATTTTGCAAATAATTTTTATCAGCTTTATTATGCTTATTCTAGTGTCACTAACAGAGCAAACAAACATACTTTACTTCTCTGTTGATGTGATATGATCATCATAAAAAGAACTGAGGCTAACACTATTCCTTATTCATCCCTTGATAGGACATCATCAGACATGGTTCCATTTGCTACTACTTTGAATCATGTGTTATTAACAACACTTTCATTCATCTTTCTATCCTGTTCCTAACCTATCAACTCTTTTTAAGATGGCTATCTATTCGCCAAGATTGAGCATGTTTTTCATGGCCACCAGTCCGGACTGGGTGGCTTAGGCGGTAGTCTGCAATAATTCCTTCCAACAATCAATCATCCTTCAGCTAGGTAAATAACAGTACGTTCTCATAGTTTTCAAGGAAAATAACTGAGTGGCTTTCAGCTAGATCTAGGAGACCAAGCAGATGATGATCGTAAATTACCTGACGATGGTGGTCTGTTTTCTAATTGTGAAACAGTGATTTTTTCAGACACTGACACCTCCAGTATTGAAAACTGACCAAGATCTGGGAGGAGAAAAATTTTCTAGCTCAAGGAAAGGCAGCACTGACAGCATCTGCCTGATCATAACAACACTACCTCTGACTGGGGCAGCTGGTAATTTTACAAGCTTTCATAACAATGCTGTTATGAAAAAACTGTCAGCGAATCACATGCATAATAACATGAAAGGATTCATCATATGTGAGGCAAAAGAACAAAAGTAATAAATTTTTCTGGGTGGGTAAAATAAATCATAAAACACATAGTAGCAATCAACTTGACACTCAGGCCTTACACCTACACTTTTAAGCATGACGAATTCAGAAATCTCAAAACTTCTTCATACTATCAGAAAGATGGTGGATGAAAAGTACCTCTGAGATTATCCTCATACTGTCATATGAATATCTATGAAATTGTATGGTTAAATAGTTTTCTATTTTCTACAACTTGAAAAAAATTCAGAACCATGGGGATGGAAAGAAGACCAAACTCAAGAGTTCAGGGGTAAATATTTTGTTTAGCTACTTTCTCAGTAAAATTACATTGTTTGCTTGTCAAGTGCCATAGCAAAGTAAAGAAAAACTGACATTCTCCTTCCTTTCACTTAAGTTTCATGCATGTTATTAATGACTGTATATGCATATCTTTTCCTGACACATATGCATGTTGGCCTTCATTTACATAGTTCTAAATCAGATGTTCTAGTAAGTGTCCCTTTATTCTATCTCAAAAATTTTATTTCCTGTAAAGTCAGGCCTACTGGCCTATACTTCTTATAGCTTAATATCCTTCTTTGTGTACAGACATTATATGCAATCTGCGAATGTCTGTAAGTGTGCTTTTCTCCCGACTTTATTTACCTATAACAAAAAATTTTTGTTTCACTACTGCTGTTCTTGCCTTCTTTAGAAAGATGGCTGGGATTCCATCTGGTCCTAAAGTTCAATTCTATTAAAGCCAGCAAATCCTCTTACATCACCGTCAAAGAGAGAATGACTGTATAACACAAACATGGTGGTGGAAGCCCCTCCATTTTTTTGGAATATGTAACAAAAGTAACAATACTTATAGTGCAAGTTTAAATTATCTTTATTCATGACTGCTACATCCCGCATTAGCGAGGTAGCACCAGGAACAGACAAAGCAATGACTTCATTTGCTCTCATCCACTATCAAGTTACTGTCAAGCTATGTATAATGTACCAAAACCAGAGCCCCTTATCCACAGCCAGGCACCACAGACCTTTCCATGAGTTCCCCTAACTAGGAATACTTCATTATCACAGGACTGATTAAAGTTAATTCATATATTTCTAAACTGCATAACCCTTCCTAACAATGTTCAAATAAGATGGTCAATAATGTCTTTTTTCTTTTTTTTTTTTTTACAATGTACTCTCAGTCAATGACTAAAGTCCACATCAATATAAAGATGTTAATGAAAGGGAAAAACAAGAAATAAGGAAAAGTATTTACAAATTTTGGATGAAGTGAAAAACTTGTCTTTCAAAAAGTGCCAGGTCATAGTTATTGTTAAAGACATAAGAAGGCAGAGAGTTTCACAGCTTGGAGGTCAAGAAAAAGAAAAAGTTACCAAGACAGCCATCCCTCAAGTTGCCAATGGCCACACAGTAACCATCTAACACAACAGCTTGCCAAATTCTGCGGTCTAGCTAATGGTGAGTGCACACAAGAATAGGGAAAGTGGGTCTAGTTTTAGTTAGCCTGGGAGGATTAGGTCAGACCACTTCTGACTCAACTCTCTCAAGTAAGGATTCTGAGCTAGAAAACAGCCCAAATGTGAGATCAGTACTCCATACTAGGATACACTAATCCTTTGTATAAACAAAGCAACTATTTGGAAGAAAAGAAATTTCGACATCTTAATAGGACTCTCAGTTTCTTAAGAGATAGACTTAACTATTTCTGTAATGTAAGGTTTCAAAAATAGCATGGACATTACAATAATACCAAGTATGTTCTCTGAGCCAAGAGGTGGAATTACAGATCCATCAAGAGAGAGTAAAATTGTGAAGAATATTCAATAAAAGATTGTAAAATTGTGAGGAATATTCAATAGAGAGGTGGGCAAAAATTGGGTCTAGGATTTCACTGACCCCACTGAGGTATCCTGTCTGAGTTAACTGAGGAGGCTGTATCAAGAAGAGATACAAACTCAGTAAGAGGAGGAGTGGATTTGAAGGATATGGAGGAATACAGTGTTCAGTCATCAGCATATGAATGCATTTAGCTAACTGTAGAAGAAAGGAAATCAGTGACAAAAAGGAGAAAAAGTACAGTCAGGACAGAACTTTGAGAGACACTGCTGTAAATGAAGAAAGGATAAAAGGCTGATCCATCAACACCAACAGAGATAGTTCAAACAAAAGTAGCTAGATATGAGGTAGCAAGGTGTGGAGCAAGGTGAGGTAGGGAAGCCAAAAGATGGGGGCTTAGAAATGAGACCCCAGTGCCAAACACACACAGTCAAAAGCTTTGGATATACTCTGGACAACTACATATGATTCTCCATCATCTTTCAGGGATGATGGCTCAACATTAGTAGATACAAAAGAGTATCACCAGTGGATCTCACCTTACATTACCTTTACTAATGATCAGAGAGACGACTTTGAGATTCAAGATGTCAGAGGACATGAGAGTTCAGGAGGAATTCAATGGCTCTGGAAATAGTAGAAGTCAAAGCAACAGGATGATAGTTAGACAGGTTAGAAAGGTAAACCTTCATAGATAAGGGATGTACCAGTGCATACTTCCAAGAAGAAAAGAGATGTTCTGGTTTTTAAACAGAAATGGAAAAGACAAAGCAATCACAGTACATGTATGGAGGCAAACTCTTTTAGTACATGGAAATAAATGCCATCCAGTCCATTAGCCTTATTTGTGTCTAAAGAGAGAAGCACTCTGCAGACAGTATGAAAAGAAAGCAGAGGGAGGAGCACAGGATTTGTAAGAGAATCAGGTGGTGATTGAACGTCAGAGTCATCCACAGTAGAGTTGGGGAGAAATGGGAACCAAAGAGAGTTGCTTTCTCTATGGGAAAGACATTTATATTACCATCAGATACGAAAGGTAGAGCGACAGTTGTTGTTAGTGACACCCTTAACTAAAGTTCAGAAAGACCTATCAGTGGATGGAGAAGAGAAAAGAGGTTATTGCACTCCCTCTGAATAAAAGAACGCTTTGCTTCACAGAAAGACCTATCAGTGGATGGAGAAGAGAAAAGAGGTTATTGCACTCCCTCTGAATAAAAGAACGCTTTGCTTCACAGAGATAAGAATGAACAATGGGAGTCAAAGGAAGGAGTTTTTCCAAACTCAATATGCCTGATCCCTTGCATGAGTGGCCTCTGAATAGGGACATGCAATTTACAGAAAATAATTCATGACCTCAGACAAAGGGGTCTTTATGTATTCATAAGTAAGGTGATAACATACAAAAAAGATGATGGCAGCTTATCAATAAATTTGTGAGTCATTATTTTGCATTTTAAAATATGATCTAAACTAAGTAAGTAAACCACAAACAAGCATAATCTGTGGCAACATTCTTAAGTTTCAAAACAACTGAATACAAACCTGCGTAAGATATTCAAATAAAACAGGAAGAAGTTCAGCATGATATTTGCTAATTTCAGGCTGTAGGTGTTCAGCAAACTGTCCCAGAGCAAACAAGGCACTGTTTCGCACCAACTGAAATCAACAGTAAGTTTTCTTTTTCTAGTATGATATAACTTATAAATCATGATACTAAAGTATATCCACCTTAGAGAATTTGCTTAAGTTTAATTTAAAAGAGTATTTCATATTCATCAATACCACATCCATAAATAAATTTCTAATCCTACATCATTGGAAAGACACAAAGCACACCAAAATAGAAAAACACAAGGTTCTTGTACAATAACAAATCAACATCAAAAGATAATCAAAGACGAATGTAATAATGAATGAATAATTAAACTTACCTGGTTTTCGTTGGTAATACCATGGCAGATGCACTGAAGGAGTGGATGAAGATGTTTGCTGCGTAGCGTGTCAGCACAACCTTCTGCTACCATAGCCAATGCAAGATAAGCTCCCTTAACCTTTAAAGAGAATACATAAAAATATACCTGAGTACTAAAATCTTATAAATGACTTATTGTGATACAGTTAAATAGGATGATGAGAGCACAGCTATGCTGGAGGGGCATTAATGCCTCTCTCACAAAACTCACGAAAATACAAGCATTCTAACCTACCTGATAAACATATAATAGGTCATTGCAAAACTTGGTCAGCAAAAGAATTTCAAATTCTTTAGGTGATGGAAACCGTACATCTTACAGGAGATATGTCACTGATGCTAAGAAAAAAGTGAAAAGGTAGAGAGTTTTAAAGCCTATGGTTTTATGAGAGAGAGATTGCATCAGCCAATGCCAGCATTCTTAATGGCCACACCACAATAATGACTAAATGGCTTGCTGAGTCCTGCATAACCTAGCTTATGGCAGAGGCATGTAAGCAGTCAGTTCATGGGTGCTAAAACCCCACGTAATATCGACCAAAATATGCAGAGATTAACAGTGCAGCATACAATAACAGGGCAAATGTTGAGCTTAGATTGGGGGAGTGAATACATCTTATGGATTTAGACTCAAGTCTGTCAAATAAGAGCAAAACATTTCATGGATGTGGAAGCAGTACTCCATGAGTGGATGAATTGTCATCAAAGCAACTGCCCAGAACAGGAGAATTTTAGTATCTTAAGGGGCAGAATCAGCAACTTTTGTAATATGGAGCTTCCATGATAAATGTAACGTCAGAGTGAAATAAATTACATTCACTGTGTCAAGAGGTAAGATTAACCCTTTCACTACACCCATTGCATATATGTTACAGTATTCTACCTTTTTTCCACAGGAACTGCAGCATATGTGATAAAAATTCTTGAATACCCTACTTCTGCCTCTAGATGAAACATATACTCATTAATGATTATGGTGCTATCCAACATACTGTTGCCAGATGATAGCCTACATTTTTCCATCTGCTGTTAAGCCTATGCAACATCATCAAGGAGACCCACACAAAGTCTCTGCCCTCTCTTTATGTAATAATTTGTAAAGCTGCAAAACACAAAAATCTATACAAGCAATGGAAACCTAGTTTTTTGGGGGGTTTTTTTTGCCGCTGTCTCCCGCGTTTGCGAGGTAGCGCAAGGGAACAGACGAAAGAAATGGCCCAACCCACCCCCATACACATGTATATACATACATCCACACACGCAAATATACATACCTACACAGCTTTCCATGGTTTACCCCAGACGCTTCACATGCCCTGATTCAATCCACTGACAGCACGTCAACCCCGGTATACCACATCGATCCAATTCACTCTATTCCTTGCCCTCCTTTCACCCTCCTGCATGTTCAGGCCCCGATCACACAAAATCTTTTTCACTCCATCTTTCCACCTTCAATTTGGTCTCCCACTTCTCCTCATTCCCTCCACCTCTGACACATATATCCTCTTGGTCAATCTTTCCTCACTCATTCTCTCCATGCGCCCAAACCATTTCAAAACCCCCTCTTCAGCTCTCTCAACCACGCTCTTTTTATTTCCACACATATCTCTTACCCTTACGTTACTTACTCGATCAAACCACCTCACACCACACATTGTCCTCAAACATCTCATTTCCAGCACATCCATCCTCCTGCGCACAACTCTATCCATAGCCCACGCCTCGCAACCATACAACATTGTTGGAACCACTATTCCTTCAAACATACCCATTTTTGCTTTCCGAGATAATGTTCTCGACTTCCACACATTCTTCAAGGCTCCCAGAATTTTCGCCCCCTCACCCACCCTATGATCCACTTCCACTTCCATGGTTCCATCCGCTGCCAGATCCACTCCCAGATATCTAAAACACTTTACTTCCTCCAGTTTTTCTCCATTCAAACTCACCTCCCAATTGACTTGACCCTCAACCCTACTGTACCTAATAACCTTGCTCTTATTCACATTTACTCTTAACTTTCTTCTTTCACACACTTTACCAAACTCAGTCACCAGCTTCTGCAGTTTCTCACATGAATCAGCCACCAGCGCTGTATCATCAGCGAACAACAACTGACTCACTTCCCAAGCTCTCTCATCCCCAACAGACTTCATACTTGCCCCTCTTTCCAAAACTCTTGCATTCACCTCCCTAACCACCCCATCCATAAACAAATTAAACAACCATGGAGACATCACACACCCCTGCCGCAAACCTACATTCACTGAGAACCAATCACTCTCCTCTCTTCCTACACGTACACATGCCTTACATCCTCGATAAAAACTTTTCACTGCTTCTAACAACTTGCCTCCCACACCATATATTCTTAATACCTTCCACAGAGCATCTCTATCAACTCTATCATATGCCTTCTCCAGATCCATAAATGCTACATACAAATCCACTAGCTTTTCTAAGTATTTCTCACATACATTCTTCAAAGCAAACACCTGATCCACACATCCTCTACCACTTCTGAAACCACAATGCTCTTCCCCAATCTAATGCTCTGTACATGCCTTCACCCTCTCAATCAATACCCTCCCATGTAATTTACCAGGAATACTCAACAAACTTATACCTCTGTAATTTGAGCACTCACTCTTATCCCCTTTGCCTTTGTACAATGGCACTATGCACGCATTCCGCCAATCCTCAGGCACCTCACCATGAGTCATACATACATTAAATAACCTTACCAACCAGTCAATAATACAGTCACCCCCTTTTTTAATAAATTCCACTGCAATACCATCCAAACCTGCTGCCTTGCCGGCTTTCATCTTCTGCAAAGCTTTTACTACCTCTTCTCTGTTTACCAAATCATTTTCCCTAACCCTCTCACTTTGCACACCACCTCGACCAAAACACCCTATGTCTGCAACTCTATCATCAAACACATTCAACAAACCTTCAAAATACTCACTCCATCTCCTTCTCACATCACCACTACTTGTTATCACCTCCCCATTTGCGCCCTTCACTGAAGTTCCCATTTGCTCCCTTGTCTTACACACTTTATTTACCTCCTTCCAGAACATCTTTTTATTCTCCCTAAAACTTAATGATACTCTCTCACCCCAACTCTCATTTGCCCTCTTTTTCACCTCTTCCACCTTTCTCTTGACCTCCTGTCTCTTTCTTTTATACATCTCCCCCTCAATTGCATATGTAACAATTTGCATATGTATATGTAACAATTTGTGACAAAGAAACATCTAAAATACCACACATCTAAGTCTGCCTAAGAGCACACCTGAAGTACTTAGTGCAGTTAGCAGTGAAGCATAACTTAAAGAGCGATAAGGTCAAGTAATTTTTCAACAAGCAGAGCTGTATACGAGTTTAAGAAGTTTTTCTAATTAAGTCTATTAAAATTATGGAAATATTTCATTTCTAAGAAATCAGGGAACCTTCTGTGAGGTCTGACTGTGAATGAGAAGTTCAGGTTTTGGTGCACTGTACACTACAGCCAAAGAGTGGGTGTGAATAAATAATGCCATTTTGTTTGTTCCTGGTACCACCTTGAAACAGATGATGGAACACAAGTATGAAAAAAACAATAAAATATTTGCAAACTTCTAGTACATAAAGTATACTATGGATTTTAAAATCAACTCAGCAAAAGGGTAAAAAAATTATCACAAAGAGAAAACAGAAGAGTGTTAGTTTTAGAGGCACTGTGCTTCACTTTGCAACACCAAAATCCTTTCCAAATCTAAGTTTATAAAGTAGACATGAAAAGCCAAGATGCAGAGTGAGCAACAAAAACAAAGCATATAAGAGGGGAGAAAAAATGCTAAAACGAGTCAAATTCTCCAATTCTTTCACAATCTGTAAGAAAAAAAAAATCTGCTACCTCCACATAACTATTTCAGTTACTCAACACCTCTGAATTTTTTTTATGGATATATACCTTAAACATCTGGTGCAACTTTAAAAATGAATGGCAACCATCACTACTAAAGTAATAAAAAATAAAGCTGACTTTACTTTATCCATAATAACCCCTAGATCAATTTCTATGAGACAGTCCTAGTGTTACCCATGAACATTCTAAAGGGTCATGCATCCCAAGGCAACACTAGCTGCAGTACCAGTGAAATGTAGACTCCTTTTGAGAGAAGTTCTTTGATGAGACTGTGCTCCCAAAGATATAGCCTAACTAAAGGTAACTTTTCACACAGGACATAACCTAATCTCATACAAGCAAGGCCAAGCAACACCTAAAGTTGTCCTTTAAACATATTAATATTAATCATACAGTCATGCAATCATAGGTGATTAAGGTCCATATACCAACAATAAATACCTGATGGGGGTTGCCACTCTTCAAAGCAGGTTCCACATGGCCCATTAGGCAGGGAAGGAGCTTATCTGGAGGAAGATGGAGAGCACAAGCATCCAGCGTTTGGGCAGCAGCATGCATGGGGTTGCCACCCTCCCCTTCCTCTCCACCCAAAAATCCCATGCAAGATTCGTCTTCACTTTCACTGCATGCCACAGCAAACATTGCTGACACCAGAGGAACCACAAGCTTGTTCTTCAGGATGTACTAGAAAAGGGATTGTTATCAATGAGGTGTAATATATAAACATGGTGTTAAAAAAAAATAAAAATGACTTTGAGGCCATTACACTTCATTGTTATTAAAATCAAAAGAGTTAAATTCAACAGTGATGTAGACTATTATCCTATAACAAAATATACCATAAAATTCAAGTATAAATCATCTATCTATAACTCTGATGCCCAGTCCCTCTAGGAACTCCCATCAAAGGGGTGGCCAGAAATGAAATAAAACATCAAAATAGTTTTAAAATACAGATATCACTTCTTTATCTATAATTAAGGTTTTGCCTCAGCTATCAAGTTTTTTTTTCAGAAAATCCCATCAAAATATACAAGAATCAACCATAATCCAAAACACTTCCTGAAACTGTCAGGTGCTCTCATATGAAGATCAGATTACATTCCATACTATTCGCCATTTCCCGCATTAGCGAGGTAGCATTAAGAACAGAGGACTGGGCCTTTGAGGGAATATCCTCACCTGGCCCCCTTCTCTGTTCCTTCTTTTGGAAAATTAAAAAAAATGAGAGGGGAGGATTTCCAGCCCCCTGCTCCCTTCCCTTTTAGTCGCCTTGTACAACACGCAGGGAATACGTGGGAAGTATTCTTTCTCCCCTATCCCCAGATTACATATCATTGTAAAATATTTGCTTCAAAGAATGTGTGTGTGAAATACTTATAGAAATAAAAAGGATTTATGTGTGGCACATAATGGATCTGGAGAAATCATATGATAGGATTGATGGGCCTTTTGGAAAGTCTTTAGAATGTATGGTGTGAAAAAAAGCTTCTAGAAGCAGTAAGAAGTTTTTATCAAAGGTGTTAGACATGTGTAGAAGTAGAAAGAAAGGAGAGTGAGAGGTTTCAAGTGAAGGTTGGTTGCAACAGGGATGTATAATCTCTCCATAGCTTTTTAATTTGTTTGTGGATGGGGTTGGGAAGAAGGTAAATATAATAATCTTGAGGAGAGGGGTAGGTATGCAGTCTGTAGGGGATGAGTGAGCTTGGGAAAAGACAGTTGTTGTTTGCTGATGATACAGCACTGGTAGCAGATTTAAATGAGAAACTGCAAAAGTTGGTGACAAAGTTTGGACAAGTCTGTGAAAGGAGGAAGTTGAGAGTAAAGGTATATAAAAGCAATGTTATTAGGTTTAATAGGGTTCAGGGACACATTAGATGGGGTGTGTTTGAACAGAGAAAAATCAGAGGAAGTGAGGGGCCTTAAATACCCGGGAGTGGACATGCAGGAAAATGGAATCACAGAAGCAGAAACAAGTCATAAGGTGGGCATGGGGGTGAAAGTTCTGGGAGCAGAGAAGAATGTGTAGAAAATGAGGACATTGTCTGGATGGGCAACAATGAGTACATTTGAAAGCACTGTACTTCCAAAAATGTAATATAAATGTGAGGCATGGGTAAAGACGAGGATGTGCAGACAAGGATGGATGTGGGAGAAATGAATGTTTTAACACAATATGTGGTGTGAGGGGGTTCGATCAATCAAATAATAAAAGGATAAGAGAGATGTGGTAATAAAAAGTGAGACTGAAAACGCTTAAGGGGGTATGCTGATATGGTATGAACATAGGAGAGAATGAGTGAGGAGAGGTTACCAAAAAGGATATATGTGTCGGATGTAAAGGGAACAAGGAGAATGGGTAAAGCAGAATGGAGATGGAAGGATGGAGTGAAAATTATTTTGAGTGATGGGGGCCTGAACATGAAGGAGGATGAAGGGCATAAATAGACTGAACCATGGCATTTGAAGTGGTCAGGATAAACCATGGAAAAGGGCTGTGTGGCTGGTTGTGGGTAGGGAGCTATGGGCTTTGGTGCACCACATGACAGAGAATGGATATATGCAAATGTCGCCTTCTTCATCTGTTCCTGGTGCTACCTCACTAATGCAGGAAGAGTCAATCAAGAATGAAAAAATGCTTCGATGAGGCACAGCTTGCATATGGTAAAGAGTACACTACTCAAAATTGAAAAACATAAGTATTTTCAGTGTCACTTGCCAAATATTTCACAATACTGTTTGGCTAAAAGGTTGTTTCATGGAACACTCATGATGCCTACATTACTGTTGCCAAGTGAAAGTAGAACAGCTGCATGAGAGGAAGAGTGGCAAAGCTTCTGGAGTAAACGGGACTGCAGTTGAATTTCTTGAGAAATGGAGTGACAGTGCTCCTGACTGGTTTGTTAGGGTTTTCAATATACATATATATATATATATATATATATATATATATATATATAAAAAAAAAAAAAAAAAAAAAATGACTCATGGTGAGGTGCCTGAGGATTGGCGGAATGTGTGCATAGTGCCATTGTACAAAGGCAAAGGGGATAAGAGTGAGTGCTCAAATTACAGAGGTATAAGTTTGTTGAGTATTCCTGGTAAATTATATGGGAGGGTATTGATTGAGAGGGTGAAGGCATGTACAGAGCATCTGATTGGGGAAGAGCAGTGTGGTTTCAGAAGTGGTAGAGGATGTGTGGATCAGGTGTTTGCTTTGAAGAATGTATGTGAGAAATACTTAGAAAAGCAAATGGATTTGTAAGTAGCATTTATGGATCTGGAGAAGGCATATGATAGAGTTGATAGAGATGCTCTGTGGAAGGTATTAAGAATATATGGTGTGGGAGGAAAGTTGTTAGAAGCAGTGAAAAGTTTTTATCGAGGATGTAAGGCATGTGTACGTGTAGGAAGAGAGGAAAGTGATTGGTTCTCAGTGAATGTAGGTTTGCGGCAGGGGTGTGTGATGTCTCCATGGTTGTTTAATTTGTTTATGGATGGGGTTGTTAGGGAGGTAAATGCAAGAGTTTTGGAAAGAGGGGCAAGTATGAAGTCTGTTGGGGATGAGAGAGCTTGGGAAGTGAGTCAGTTGTTGTTCGCTGATGATACAGCGCTGGTGGCTGATTCATGTGAGAACCTGCAGAAGCTGGTGACTGAGTTTGGTAAAGTGTGTGGAAGAAGAAAGTTAAGAGTAAATGTGAATAAGAGCAAGGTTATTAGGTACAGTAGGGTTGAGGGTCAAGTCAATTGGGAGGTGAGTTTGAATGGAGAAAAACTGGAGGAAGTGAAGTGTTTTAGATATCTGGGAGTGGATCTGGCAGCGGATGGAACCATGGAAGCAGAAGTGGATCATAGGGTGGGGGAGGGGGCGAAAATTCTGGGGGCCTTGAAGAATGTATGGAAGTCGAGAACATTATCTCGGAAAGCAAAAATGGGTATGTTTGAAGGAATAGTGGTTCCAACAATGTTGTATGGTTGCGAGGCGTGGGCTATGGATAGAGTTGTGCGCAGGAGGATGGATGTGCTGGAAATGAGATGTTTGAGGACAATGTGTGGTGTGAGGTGGTTTGATCGAGTGAGTAACGTAAGGGTAAGAGAGATGTGTGGAAATAAAAAGAGCGTGGTTGAGAGAGCAGAAGAGGGTGTTTTGAAGTGGTTTGGGCACATGGAGAGAATGAGTGAGGAAAGATTGACCAAGAGGATATATGTGTCGGAGGTGGAGGGAACGAGGAGAAGAGGGAGACCAAATTGGAGGTGGAAAGATGGAGTGAAAAAGATTTTGTGTGATCGGGGCCTGAACATGCAGGAGGGTGAAAGGAAGGCAAGGAATAGAGTGAATTGGAGCGATGTGGTATACCGGGGTTGACGTGCTGTCAGTGGATTGAAGCAGGGCATGTGAAGCGTCTGGGGTAAACCATGGAAAGCTGTTTAGGTATGTATATTTGCGTGTGTGGACGTATGTATATACATGAGTATGGGGGGGGGGGCCATTTCTTTCGTCTGTTTCCTTGCGCTACCTCGCAAACGCGGGAGACAGCGACAAAGTATAATAAAAAAAAATAAAAAAAAAATATATATATATATATATTTTTTTTTCAAACTATTCGCCATTTCCCGCGTTAGCGAGGTAGCTTTAAGAACAGAGAACTGGGTCACTGAGGGAATATCCTCACCTGGCCCCCTTCTCTGTTCCTTCTTTTGGAAAATTAAAAAAAAATTGAGAGGGGAGGATTTCCAGCCCCCCGCTCCCTCCCCTTTTAGTCGCCTTCTACGACACGCAGGGAATACGTGGGAAGTATTCTTTCTCCCCTATCCCCAAGGATATATTATCCACATGGACGATTTTTGCAGGGAAAAAATGCAATTGAGTGGGAGATGTATAAAAGAAAGAGACAGGAGGTCAAGAGAAAGGTGCAAGAGGTGAAAAAGAGGGCAAATGAGAGTTGGGGTGAGAGAGTATCATTAAATTTTAGGGAGAATAAAAAGATGTTCTGGAAGGAGGTAAATAAAGTGCGTAAGACAAGGGAGCAAATGGGAACTTCAGTGAAGGGCGCAAATGGGGAGGTGATAACAAGTAGTGGTGATGTGAGAAGGAGATGGAGTGAGTATTTTGAAGGTTTGTTGAATGTGTTTGACGATAGAGTGGCAGACATAGGGTGTTTTGATCGAGGTGGTGTGCAAAGTGAGAGGGTTAGGGAAAATGATTTGGTAAACAGAGAAGAGGTAGTGAAAGCTTTGCAGAAGATGAAAGCTGGCAAGGCAGCAGGTTTGGATGGTATTGCAGTGGAATTTATTAAAAAAGGGGGTGACTGTATTATTGACTGGTTGGTAAGGTTATTTAATGTATGTATGACTCATGGTGAGGTGCCTGAGGATTGGCGGAATGCGTACATAGTGCCATTGTACAAAGGCAAAGGGGATAAGAGTGAGCGCTCAAATTACAGAGGTATAAGTTTGTTGAGTATTCCTGGTAAATTATATGGGAGGGTATTAATTGAGAGGGTGAAGGCATGTACAGAGCATTAGATTGGGGAAGAGCAGTGTGGTTTCAGAAGTGGTAGAGGATGTGTGGATCAGGTGTTTGCTCTGAAGAATGTATGTGAGAAATACTTAGAAAAGCAAGTGGATTTGTATGTAGCATTTATGGATCTGGAGAAGGCATATGATAGAGTTGATAGAGATGCTCTGTGGAAGGTATTAAGAATATATGGTGTGGGAGGCAAGTTGTTAGAAGCAGTGAAAAGTTTTTATCGAGGATGTAAGGCATGTGTACATGTAGGAAGAGAGGAAAGTGATTGGTTCTCAGTGAATGTAGGTTTGCGGCATGGGTGTGTGATGTCTCCATGGTTGTTTAATTTGTTTATGGATGGGGTTGTTAGGGAGGTGAATGCAAGAGTTTTGGAAAGAGGGGCAAGTATGAAGTCTGTTGGGGATGAGAGAGCTTGGGAAGTGAGTCAGTTGTTGTTCGCTGATGATACAGCGCTGGTGGCTGATTCATGTGAGAAACTGCAGAAGCTGGTGACTGAGTTTGGTAAAGTGTGTGAAAGAAGAAAGTTAAGAGTAAATGTGAATAAGAGCAAGGTTATTAGGTACAGTAGGGTTGAGGGTCAAGTCAATTGGGAGGTAAGTTTGAATGGAGAAAAACTGGAGGAAGTAAAGTGTTTTAGATATCTGGGAGTGGATCTGGCAGCGGATGGAACCATGGAAGCGGAAGTGGATCATAGGGTGGGGGAGGGGGCGAAAATTCTGGGAGCCTTGAAGAATGTGTGGAAGTCGAGAACATTATCTCGGAAAGCAAAAAATGGGTATGTTTGAAGGAATAGTGGTTCTAACAATGTTGTATGGTTGCGAGGCGTGGGCTATGGATAGAGTTGTGCGCAGGAGGATGGATGTGCTGGAAATGAGATGTTTGAGGACAATGTGTGGTGTGAGGTGGTTTGATCGAGTAAGTAACGTAAGGGTAAGAGAGATGTGTGGTGGTTTGATCGAGTAAGTAACGTAAGGGTAAGAGAGATGTGTTGAAATAAAAAGAGCGTGGTTGAGAGAGCAGAAGAGGGTGTTTTGAAATGGTTTGGGCACATGGAGAGAATGAGTGAGGAAAGATTGACCAAGAGGATATATGTGTCGGAGGTGGAGGGAACGAGGAGAAGTGGGAGACCAAATTGGAGGTGGAAAGATGGAGTGAAAAAGATTTTGTGTGATCGGGGCCTGAACATGCAGGAGGGTGAAAGGAGGGCAAGGAATAGAGTGAATTGGAGCGATGTGGTATACCGGGGTTGACGTGCTGTCAGTGGATTGAGTCAGGGCATGTGAAGCGTCTGGAGTAAACCATGGAGAGCTGTGTAGGTATGTATATTTGCATGTGTGGACGTATATATATACATGTGTATGGGGGTGGGTTGGGCCATTTCTTTCGTCTGTTTCCTTGCGCTACCTCGCAAACGCGGGAGACAGCGGCAAAAAAAAAAAAAAAAAAAAAAAAAAAAAAAAAAAAAATTCATACTATTCGCCATTTCCCGCATCAGCGAGGTAGCATTAAGAACAGAGGACTGGGCCTCTGAGGAAACATCCTCATCCAGCCCCCTTCTCTGTTCCTTCCTTTGGAAAAAAATATATATATATTTTCAAACTTTCTTTCAAACTATTCGCCATTTCCCGCATTAGTGAGGTAGCGTTAAGAACAGAGGACTGGGCCTTTGAGGGAATACCCTCACCTGGCCCAATTCTCTGTTCCTTCTTTTGGAAAAAAAAAAAAAAAAAAAAAAACGAGAGGGGAGGATTTCCAGCCCCCCGCTCCCTCCCCTTTTAGTCGCCTTCTACGACACGCAGGGAATACGTGGGAAGTATTCTTAATCCCCTATCCCCAGGGATAATATATATATATATATATATATACATATATATATATATATATATATATATATATATATATATATATTTTCTTTTTTTCTTTCAAACTATTCGCCATTTCCCGCTTTAGCGAGGTAGCGTTAAGAACAGAGGACTGGGCCTTGGAGGGAATATCCTCACCTGGCCCCCTTCTCTGTTCCTTGTTTTGGAAAATTAAAAGAAAAAAACGAGAGGGGGAGATTTCCAGCCCCCCGCTCCCTACCCTTTTAGTCGCCTTCTACGACACACAGGGAATACGTGGGAAGTATTCTTTCTCCCCTATCCCCAGGGATAATATATATATATATATATATATATATATATATATATATATATATATATATATATATATATATATATATATATATATTTTTTTTTTCATACTATTCGCCATTTCCCGCATTAGCGAGGTAGCGTTAAGAACAGAGGACTGGGCCTTGGAGGGAATATCCTCACTTGGCCCCCTTCTCTGTTCCTTTTGGAAAATTAAAAATGAGAGGGGAGGATTTCCAGCCCCCCGCTCCCTCCCCTTTAGTCGCCTTCTATGACACGCAGGGAATACGTGGGAAGTATTCTTTCTCCCGTATCCCCAGGAATATATATATATAAATATATATATTATTTTTTATATTTTTTTATTTTGCTTTGTCACTGTCTCCCGCGTTTGCGACGTAGCGCAAGGAAACAGATGAAAGAAATGGCCCAACCCACCCCCATACACATGTATATACATACACATCCACACACGCAAATATACATACCTATACATCTCAATGTACACATATATATACAGACATATACATATATACACATGTACATAATTCATACTGTCTGCCTTTATTTATTCCCATCGCCACCCCGCGACATACATATATATTTTTTTTTCTTGCTTTGTCGCTGTCTCCCGCGTTTGCGAGGTAGAGCAAGGAAACAGACGAAAGAAATGGCCCAAACCACCCCCATACACATGTATATACATACGTCCACACACGCAAATATACATACCTACACAGCTTTCCATGGTTTACCCCAGACGCTTCACATGCCTTGATTCAATCCACTGACAGCACGTCAACCCCGGTATACCACATCGCTCCAATTCACTCTATTCCTTGCCCTCCTTTCACCCTCCTGCATGTTCAGGCCCCGATCACACAAAATCTTTTTCACTCCATCTTTCCACCTCCAATTTGGTCTCCCTCTTCTCCTCGTTCCCTCCACCTCCGACACATATATCCTCTTGGTCAATCTTTCCTCACTCATTCTCTTCATGTGCCCAAACCATTTCAAAACACCCACTTCTGCTCTCTCAACCACGCTCTTTTTATTTCCACACATCTCTCTTACCCTTACGTTACTTACTCGATCAAACCACCTCACACCACACATTGTCCTCAAACATCTCATTTCCAGCACATCCATCCTCCTGCGCACAACTCTATCCATAGCCCACGCCTCGCAACCATACAACATTGTTGGAACCACTATTCCTTCAAACATACCCATTTTTGCTTTCCGAGATAATGTTCTCGACTTCCACACATTCTTCAAGGCTCCCAGAATTTTCGCCCCCTCCCCCACCCTATGATCCACTTCCGCTTCCATGGTTCCATCCGCTGCCAGATCCACTCCCAGATATCTAAAACACTTCACTTCCTCCAGTTTTTCTCCATTCAAACTCACCTCCCAATTGACCTGACCCTCAACCCTACTGTACCTAATAACCTTGCTCTTATTCACATTTACTCTTAACTTTCTTCTTTCACACACTTTACCAAACTCAGTCACCAGCTTCTGCAGGTTCTCACATGAATCAGCCACCAGCGCTGTATCATCAGCGAACAACAACTGACTCACTTCCCAAGCTCTCTCATCCCCAACAGACTTCATACTTGCCCCTCTTTCCAAAACTCTTGCATTCACCTCCCTAACAACCCCATCCATAAACAAATTAAACAACCATGGAGACATCATACACCCCTGCCGCAAACCTACATTCACTGAGAACCAATCACTTTCCTCTCTTCCTACACGTACACATGCCTTACATCCTCGATAAAAACTCTTCACTGCTTCTAACAACTTGCCTCCCACACCATATATTCTTAATACCTTCCACAAAGCATCTCTATCAACTCTATCATATGCCTTCTCCAGATCCATAAATGCTACATACAAATCCACTTGCTTTTCTAAGTATTTCTCACATACATTCTTCAAAGCAAACACCTGATCCACACATCCTCTACCACTTCTGAAACCACACTGCTCTTCCCCAATCTGATGCTCTGTACATGCCTTCACCCTCTCAATCAATACCCTCCCATATAATTTACCAGGAATACTCAACAAACTTATACCTCTGTAATTTGAGCACTCACTCTTATCCCCTTTGCCTTTGTACAATGGCACTATGCACGCATTCCGCCAATCCTCAGGCACCTCACCATGAGTCATACATACATTAAATAACCTTACCAACCAGTCAACAATACAGTCACTCCCTTTTTTAATAAATTCCACTGCAATACCATCCAAACCTGCTGCCTTGCCGGCTTTCATCTTCTGCAAAGCTTTTACTACCTCTTCTCTGTTTACCAAATCATTTTCCCTAACCCTCTCACTTTGCACACCACCTCGACCAAAACACCCTATATCTGCCACTCTATCATCAAACACATTCAACAAACCTTCAAAATACTCACTCCATCTCCTTCTCACATCACCACTACTTGTTATCACCTCCCCATTTGCGCCCTTCACTGAAGTTCCCATTTGCTCCCTTGTCTTACGCACTTTATTTACCTCCTTCCAGAACATCTTTTTATTCTCCCTAAAATTTAATGATACTCTCTCATCCCAACTCTCATTTGCCCTTTTTTTCACCTCTTGCACCTTTCTCTTGACCTCCTGTCTCTTTCTTTTATACATCTCCCACTCAATTGCGTTAAGAAAAGAGGACTGGGCCTTTGAGGGAATATCCTCACCTGGCCCCCTTCTCTGTTCCTTCTTTTGGAAAATTAGAAAAAAAAAACGAGAGGGGAGGATTTCCAGCCCCCCCGCTCCCTTCCATTTTAGTTGCCTTCTACGACATGCAGGGAATATGTGGGAAGTATTCTTTCTCCCCTATCCCCAGGGAAACCTATCCCCATATATATATATATGGATGGATGTGCTGGAAATGAGATGTTTGAGGACAATGTGTGGTGTGAGGTGGTTTGATCGAGTAAGTAACGTAAGGGTAAGAGAGAGGTGTGGAAATAAAAAGAGCGTGGTTGAGAGAGCAGAAGAGGGTGTTTTGAAATGGTTTGGGCACATGGAGAGAATGAGTGAGGAGAGATTGACCAAGAGGATATATGTGTCGGAGGTGGAGGGAACGAGGAGAAGAGGGAGACCAAATTGGAGGTGGAAAGATGGAGTGAAAAAGATTTTGTGTGATCGGGGCCTGAACATGCAGGAGGGTGAAAGGAGGGCAAGAAATAGAGTGAATTGGAGTCATGTGGTATACAGGGGTTGACGTGCTGTCAGTGGATTGAAGCAAGGCATGTGAAGCGTCTGGGGTAAACCATGGAAAGCTGTGTAGGTATGTATATTTGCGTGTGTGGACGTGTGTATGTACATGTGTATGGGGGGGGGGGGTTGGGCCATTTCTTTCGTCTGTTTCCTTGCGCTACCTCGCAAACGCGGGAGACAGCGACAAAGTATATAAAAAAAAAAAAAAAAAAAAAAAAAAAAAAAAAAAATTATATATATATATATATATATATATATATATATATATATATATATGGCTCACGGTGAGGTATCACAGTATGCATGCAAGGGGGTAAAAGTGAATGTCCAACTAATAGCGGTATGTATTTGCTGAGTATATCTGGTAACACGTGTGAGGAGTAAAGATTGTGAAGGAGGTGCCATGAAGATATCAGAATGGAGAGGAACAATGAGGCTTCAGGAGTGGTAGAGGATGTGCAGATCAGGTGTTTGGTTTGACAAATCTGTATGACAAATGCTTTGTGGAAGGTATTATAATCTATAGTGCATCAATCTAGAATTCATTTCCTTACAATTTTTCACACACTAAGTAGACCTGCTCCTCCTTAGGTCTTGTCTTCTCAACAGCCCCTGACTTTACTCCTAAGACACTTCAAAACCAATCTTCCCCTAAATCCTTGAGCTGTGTCTCACTCAGAGCCTGAACATTCAAGTTTCTTTCCTTAAACATACTACCTATTTCTCCTCTTGGTGACATCCACGCACACTTAAGACACCCAAACCTATACCTTCATGAAGGGCAAGCACCACCTGCATGGCTTCTGTTCCATCTTTCAGAAAGTGAAATACAAGATTGAGGATTTCCAACCCTCAGCTCTTCCCACCCTTTAGATGCCTTCTATAACCTGCAGGAAACACAAGGGCAAAATTCTTTCTTCCCTACCCTAAGGATAAAAAATACTCGTTCCACAAATAATTTCCACTGACATGTACCTCTACATAAAATTTCAGTTCTCAAAGGTTATCACACAAAATACAGAATTCAAGCTTTTAATTCATTCTTACCTTCTTTTTAAGTCTTGTTATATACCCCAGAAAAGTTATGGCTTTCACTCGAACTGTGTCACCCAGAGCACTGTTTCCACTAATATCCAAGCACAACTGGATGACGGGACGAAGATAAGGAACCAGCAACGCAACCTGAAAATCACAAAAATCCTAAATAAAATGAGTCATTCGCATAAATAGATCACAGGTAAAGAAAAAAGCAATACCCTTTTCATCATGTGCTGGTCACCACATACCAAACAAGCTGGTGTTGATAAAGCCTTCTATGAACTAATTAGCATACTCTTGATGTCAAAAACTTAATGGCATTACTTCAGAGTTTTCATTCAGTCAATAAATGGCTACATATAATTGTGCAGGGTCTTACGAAAATATGGTGTGGGATGTAAGCTGCTAGAAACAGACATTTTTATCAAGGGTGTCGGACATGTTAACCAGTAGGAAGAGAAGAGAGTGATTGGTTCCCGGTGAAGGTCAGTCTGCAGCATAGGTGTGTAATATCTCCATGTTATCAAATCTGTTTATGAATGGGGTGGTTAGGAAGGTAAATGCAAGAATTCTGGAGTCTGCTCAGGAAGAAAAGGACTAGGAAGAGAGCTTTTGTTGTTTGCCAATCATACAGCACTCGTAGCTGATTTAAGTGAGAAATTGCAGAAGTTGGTGGCTGACTTTGGGAAAGTGTGAGAAAGGAGAGAGCTGAGAGTAAATGTAACTAAGAGCATGGTTATTTAGTTCAACAGGGTTGATGAACAACTTAGTTGTGATGTAAGCTTGAATGGACAAAAATTGGAGGAAGTGAAGTGTTTTAGATATCTGGGAGTAGACTTGGCAGTGAAGTGAGTCATAGTGTGGGGGAGGGGGGGAAAAGCTTCTGGGAGCAATGAAGAATGTCTGGAATGAAAAAATGTTATCTCCAAGAGCAAAAATGGTCATGTTTCAAGGATTAGTATTTCCATCAATATCATATGGTTGTAAGGCACAGGCAACAGATAGGATTGTACGGAGGAGGGTGGATGTGTTGAAAATGATATGTTTGAGGACAATATGAGGTGTGAGGTGGTTTGATTAAGTAAATAATGAAAGGGTAATAGAGAAGTGAGGTAATCAAAAGAGTGTGGTTGGCTGACATGGTTTGATTTGAGTGAATAATGAAAGGGTTATAGAGAAGTGAGGTAATCAAAAGAGTGTGGTTGGCTGACAAAGATGATATATGTGCAAGGAAAAGAAAAATTCTCTGGTATCACTTGGTTAACTTACTAATCCATTTCACCTATTCAAAATTATGTAAAAACAACCAAAATTTTCTCAAACATCTAATATGCTATGCAAGTACTAATAACTAAACACAAAAACAAAATCAAGGATATAAAGCTTTTTACTGGCCTGAAAAAACAATACAAAGCTTTTTACTGGCCTGAAAAAACCAAAGATGTATATAAGAGAATGTAGAACGTGGTACTTAATCAATAAGAGAATGTAGAATGTGGTACTTAATCAAAACACAAGGTGTATGGCTGAAACAAATGATATGCTTTTGCAGAAAGGAGCTCAATACATGCGGGAAGCATAAGGAATGAATTATTAGTCTGGGGTAAAATTAGGGAAGACAAGATGGTGTTATTTACCAGTACTTAAAAAAAGAAATCAGAAGCAAGGTCATGACAGGTAATGCAGAGAAGAGTGAAATCAAAATACAGTATACCGTGAATGATACTGTGCCAGTGATATTGTGAAAGAAATGTATAACATTAAGAAAATCTATTAATTTTTGTTTGTATAACAAGGTAGTCAATGCCAACAAATGTGGATGGACTGTCCTGGGGAAGATTTGGAAAATGAAATAGGTAAACAGCAACAAGTAGGAGAGAGCAAAGGTATTATGGCAGTATTTTTACATATTTCAATTGTTGTGGTAGCATTAGTGGGCAGAGATAGTAAATGGTATGCACCCACTAAACAGGGAGGTATTTTACCATCCTGCCTTCCTGGGTATCAGGAGGGTTACTGATGGCTGAGTAGTGAGCCAACACTTTAATGGTTGTCAAGCTGCACTCATGTGACCCCAGTAGCTGTCTTTTCTTTCTGCCTCCCTCACACATGGACTGTTGGCACTCCTTCCAAAACATACAATCTTTCCTTGTCACACATAACACATGAAACTTCACAAAAATAATTCTTCATAACTCTTGATTTTCCTGCGGTGAGTGATAAGTGCTAGCCTTGCCTTTAAGCAAAATGGTTAGAGCAGTATACAGTAGTTGATAGGAACATTAGGGAGAAGCACTAGGTATAAACATTAGGTAGGAACATGCAGTGGAAGCGTTAGGTAGAAGTAGTGGTTTAGAGCATTAGTTAAGACACATAAAGTAGAAGCAGGCATTAGAAACAACAGGTAGGAGCCTCTGAAACACTGCGCTAGAGTTGCCCTCTGCCAATATCCTGTTTAGGATGAGGTACAAAACGGCTAAGTGGCGGCAGCACAGGAGTTCATCACTTTTCAAGACTCTTTGGCCATGGCCACCCCTTTGAGGGAGTTCCTTAAGGAAACAGGCATCAGACAGATAGATTGACGGATGAATGCTGAAATAATGGAAGTTCAATGAAAGAGAGAAAATAGTAGGGGTTTTTATTGAGAATCAAAAAGAAAAATACAAGTTTGCAAGTGAAGAAAAATCCATTAAGATATTTAGATCAAACATATCCTTGTTGTGGAAGTGAAAACAGTTACAAACAAACATATCCTTATGTGTGAAGTAAAAACAGTGTTATTGAGGAATGACAAGGTAAGTACAAGCTAGAGTATTTTGTATGATTGACATGTGATGAGAGGAATGGACACGCTGAGAAGAAAGAGGAAGGCATGGAATGTTGAGGTTCCCATGCTTGTCCATACCATTTTAGCTCACCCTAGTCAGTTCTCTCCATCAGAATGCTCCTTTGCCATAACTCGCCTAACTTTTTTTGTGTGCCTAAGTGCTTCTCTTCTCCTGCCAAGGTGAGGTAGAATCAGAAATATACAAAGAACAGCCTATTTGCACACATCTACTCTCTAACTAAACTACCTATACAAGAACCAGTTTGTATAACTTACAGTAAACACCCACAGACTAATCCACTGTTTATCTTGACTTCTGTATGCCCTAGTTGGCCTACTGACAGCACCGCCCCCAACACCTTATTCCCCTCTGATCCAATTCATCCTATCACATGCATGCTACCCAACCTCCCTAACATTCAGGCCCTGACAAACCTATACATCTTTCATTCCATCCTTGTACCTCCTCCTTGGTCTTATCCTTCCCCTAATTTGATTTACTTATGACATCATCATGCCCAAATTAATTGTGACTTGGTGCAAAACACAGAAAAAGAGCCCAGAATACTTCTACATAACTGTTAAGGTCTTGATAGATTGATGAAATGGACGAATGTGTGAATTACTCAAGATCAATAATACACTATCTTAAGACCACCACTGAGTAAATCACTTTAAGAAGACCATCACTAAGTAGATGAACAAAATCTGCAGTTACCTCACATTCTGCAAGAACATCAAATAACTCCATAGCCTCAGCTGCTTGGTCCTCATCCCTCGTTAACAATGCCTTTATGGCAACCAGAACCTTGGGGAGAAGAGCCTGGAACTCACTCTGAAAAGTTTTGAAATTATACATGTTTAATACACATTTGGGAAATATCCTTACTCTCTTAATGATTCCTATAACTAATCTTCATAACCTCTAAAGGTTCTGTCATTGTTAATCTTAACTCATTAATCCAACCTTCATCATTTACTGCCTTAATGCTTGCTTCCTCTACCATTTCAAATATAGCATAACTGTTCCTCACATTCAAAACCAGAGTAACTGCACCTGAATTATCTTTATGCAGATCCTTGACATTAATAAATACCGTAATTCTGATAATCTTTCATAATTGTCAGTTTATATTTTAGTTTAACAGTGCAGCACCAACAGAGCATATTCTATCCTATACAAGCACAGCATGATTTTAGCAAAGTACCCGATGCTTGGTTAATTGTCAAAAGTCTGCTGTCATCAAATAAAAAAAAAAAAAAAAAAAAATCCCTAAAAGCAGACAAATTTTTTCAAGATAAAAGATAAAAGCAGTTATCAAATGTATGATATATGCAGTAATCACTTGGTTGCAATCTATCCATTCATCTCACCATATTATCCTGATCCACTAGTGGTGCAAAATTGGTGAGAGCCTGAACTGTGTGGAAGGCTGCTGGGGATGTGGTATCATCGAGGGTGGATGAAAACAAATGAAGGAGGTGGCGCAAGTGGGGCATCAGCTGGTCACCCGCTACACTGCTCACTACACTCACAACGTACACACCAAGCTGAAAAACATTAGTATTTAGACCTGAAAACATTGAAGAACACTTATTTACTAAACACAACACATCTTGGTTTAATTACCTCACATGAAAGGTCACGACATATATACAGCATTTTCACAAATGCTATAAATCTGAGAAATAAATGTGAAATATTCTTATAAAAATAATTTGATAGCACAAAAGATGGTAAGAGAGAACATAACCGCAATACTTCATTCAACAAACAGCTTTTTTCGTTCAATGCTAAACAAGCATCTTTTTCTTAAGTAACTGGACATTCACAAAAAATGAATACTTATTCAATTCCACATTATTTCAAAAAGGCACTCAATACATAGTTCTCTTTCAAAGTGATGTATCTTCAAATGTAAAAAAATAATTCATCACCTGTTTCTCCTGTACATTCTGTGACTGCACCATTTGTTCAATAAATTGTAACAAAGCAGGCCAGTTCCCTGCATGTAACTCATGGCGAGCAATAACACCCACAAACTGAGATATGGCACTCCGAACAATGCTCTCTGGTTCTCGTATCAAAGCTTGCAACACTCCCTCTTTAATGCTGAAAAATTTGCAATAAGATTACATTAGTGTATACAGTACACTACAAAAACCTATACATGGAAAACATAATGCTATACAACAAGTTAGGTAAGAGACTAATGAACAAAATTTCCAAAATTTAACCATACCAGTACTTGCACCTTTCTCTTACTATGTGCCCTAAACTCCAAACTATGACCATAACTTGTTTTACATTAGCATTCTCAAACAATTATAAATTATATAATTGGTCACTTTCAAAATCCTTTCTCTGTATGAGAAGTGAACTGTATCAAAGCGTTCGTAAATCCACCGAAATTCTTCTCAAACTTCCTTTGTAATAATTATATCAAATATAAAAAAAAAGTATTGCATACCTCAACAGTCCCCAAGAAACTTTGAGTTTCACATCTTTGAATATCAGCGTCAAGTACTTACGTTTTTGTTTCAAAATATTTATTTATCTATATTTATTTTGCTTTGTCGCTGTCTCCCGCGTTTGTGAGGTAGCGCAAGGAAACAGACGAAAGAAATGGCCCAACCCACCCCCATACACAATGTATACACACACACACATCCACACACGCAAATATACATACCTATACATCTCAATGTACACATATATATACATACACAGACACATACATATATACCCATGCACACAATTCACACTATCTGCCCCCATTCACTCCCATCGCCACCTCGCCACACATGGAATACCATCCCCCTCCCCCCTCATGTGTGCGAGGTAGCACTAGGAAAAGACAACAAAGGCCCCATTCATTCACATTAGGTCTCTAGCTGCCACGCAATAATGCCTGAAACCACAGCTCCCTTTCCACATCCAGGCCCCACACAACTTCCCATGGTTTACCCCAGACGCTTCACAAGCCCTGATTCAATCCACTGACAGCACGTCAACCCCGGTATACCACATCAATCCAATTCACTCTATTCCTTGCCCGCCTTTCACCCTCCTGCATGTTCAGGCCCCGATCACACAAAATCTTTTTCACTCCATCTTTCCACCTCCAATTTGGTCTCCCACTTCTCCTCGTTCCCTCCACCTCCGACACATATATCCTCTTGGTCAATCTTTCCTCACTCATTCTCTCCATGTGCCCAAACCATTTCAAAACACCCTCTTCTGCTCTCTCAACCACGCTCTTTTTATTTCCACACATCTCTCTTACCCTTACATTACTTACTCGATCAAACCACCTCACACCACACACTGTCCTCAAACATCTCATTTCCAGCACATCCACCCTCCTGTGCACAACTCTATCCATAGCCCACGCCTCGCAACCATACAACATTGTTTCAAAATATATGCATATATTCACAGTACAACAATTCAACAAGAAATTATGCTGTCTATATATTACCCATTTTTGACATCTGCCTCAAGCTTAGTCCAGTGCCGAGCCTTGCCAAGTCGCTTGCGAAGAATGACAGCTGCATAGTGTCTCACTTGGGGAGATGAAGATGTTCCCATCACCTGACACAGCTCACTAACCACTCCTGGGGTTTTGAGAGCCTCACCCAGTTCCCTTGTGCCCTAGAAATTTTTCTACTATTACAAATACATTTACAATTTAGACCTTCCTGCAAAAGAAAAGCCACCCCAGTAATTACAAAAAAATAAAATAAAAAATAAATCCCTCCCCATCTATAACAAAATAAAAACATATGATTTTTTTCTATCTCATCCCTTCTCACCATGGACAGGTTTCATGATCACATACATGGCTGAATCAAGAACTTATACACTTTTCAATGTTAACTTTATCTTCAGTTCTCTATAAATTACACATAAGAATATGATCTCTAATATTCTATCACATATCAACAAGAACATACAATGTTCAGTTATGAAAATCTATATTACTATCATTATCATACATATACATTATAATTATCATACATAATCGCTGTTTCACGCATCAGCGAGGTAGTGCCAGAAAACAGACGAAGAATGGCCCATCCACTCATATACACATATCTATACATAAACGCCCATATACTTAGCAACATAATAATACACATACGCAGACATATACATACATACGCATGTACATAATCATACTTACTAGCTTTCATCTATTCCAGTCACTATCCCACCCCACAAGAAGCAGCATCATTATCCCCGCTTCAGCAAGGTAGCGCCAGGAAAACAGACAAAAAGGCCACATTCATTCACACTCAAAAAGACCACATTCATTCACACTCAGTCTCTAGCTGTCATGTGTAATGCACCAAAACCACAGCTCCCTATCCACATCTAGGCCCCACAAAACTTTCCATGGTTTACCCCAGATGCTTCAAATGCCCTGGTTCAGTCCACTAACAGCTCATCATCCCAATTCACTCTATTCCTTGCACACCTCTTACCCTCCTGTATGTTCAAGCTCCAACCACTAAAATCTTTTTCACTCCATCCTTCTACCTCCAATTTGGTCTCCCACTTCTCCTTGTTCCCTCCACCTCTGACACATATATCCTCTTTGTCAATCTTTTCTCACTCATTCTTTCCATATGTCAAAACCATTTCAACACACCCTCTTCTGCTCTCTCAACCACACTTTTTTTGGTACCATACCTCTCTCTTACCCTTTCATTACTTACTCGATCAAACCACCTCACACCACATATTGTCCTCACCATACATAAACAAATACATAGGTAGGTAATAGTTGGTAAGCAGCCCACGACCAGGAATGTGTACTACCTGTACTACCCACCTGGGTATTACAATGGTTAGTGATGGCTGCAGGGTGAGCCAGTACTTCAGTGGTTGCCAAACCACACTTATCTGACCCAGGGAGCTGTCTTTTCTTTCTACCTCACTCACATTTGGACTACTTGCATTCTGTCCAAAAACAGAATCTCTCATCACACACAACACTTGACAACACATAACTTACAGCTTATTCTTTGTAATGCTAAATTTTCCAGTGCTGAGTGGTATGTGGTAGCCCTGCCTTTTAAAAGTAGACAGTAGTAGGTAAAAACAATTAGGCAGGAGCATAAGAAGTAGTAGTAGTCAGAAGGAACATTTGGTTGGGGCCTCTGCAAACAATGCACTAGACTTGCCCTCTACCAGTGGCCTGTTAAGGGCGAGGCACTAAAAAAGACTATAAAGTGGCACTGGATTTCACAGGCATCACAGACATCAGACATACAGATGGATAAGATAGACATACACGTGACATACAAATGGATAAGATAGACATACACATATATATAATTACTTATTTGCCGTATCCATTCCCAACACCATCCTGACCCACAGGAAACAGCATATAAGCATGAAAGAAAAAGAAAACATTATACATATATATTCTTTTCATTTCCTTCATACTTAATTGCTGCCCCCCACATCAGTGAGGTATTGCTAGGAAACAGACGTAGAAAGGCCACATCTGCTCACATCTATACTGGAGCTGTCAAGTGTAATGCATCGAAACCACAGTTCCCTATCCACATCCAGGCCCCAAAAAAACTTTCCATGGTTTACCCCAGATATTTCACATGCCCTGATTCAGTCTACTGACAGCATGTTGACCCCAGTATACCACACTGCTCCAATGCACTCTATCCCTTGCATGCCTTTCACCCTCCTGCGTGTACAGGCCTCGATCACTCAAAATCTTTTCGACTCCATCCGTCCATCTCCAATTTGGTCTCCCCGTTCTCCGTATTCCCTCCACATCTGACACATGAATAACAACAAATGACATATTGTAAAGCCATGGAATCTCCAGCTGACCAATTTAATGATAAGGTATATTTCTATAATACACTTTTGCTATCAGGTAAAGTTTTCATAGGTTTTGTTGATTCCTGTAAAATTTTAATTACTTTTACATTGATCAATCCACCATTTTTCCAATATAGTTAACTCACTACCATCACCTTATATCATCTAACTGCAGTAAATAATACTTCACACCTTGTATTGCCTTATTTAAACATTACATTTGCACAGTTGAAAATATCAATATCCAAAGCTGAGAGTAATGCTGTTTGACCTCTTATTTCATGTTTGTCCAATTCCATAAATAACAAGTGGCAGGGATTAACTGATACTTTGCCATAGAATAATCTTAAATGTAAATTCAAAATCACTGTTCTCAATATATCTCGTATCAATACATGACTCTGCATTCTCAAACTGTAGACTTGCCTGGACCACAAC
Source organism: Panulirus ornatus (assembly GCF_036320965.1). NCBI lineage: Eukaryota > Metazoa > Arthropoda > Malacostraca > Decapoda > Palinuridae > Panulirus > Panulirus ornatus. The sequence goes on from NC_092280.1 coordinate 30,645,935, forward strand.
CATAACTACCAGCAGCCTAGCCCTACCTACCAGTAAGTTCAGCACATGGTATATACTTCCTCCAGTATGTTTCAAGAAATACCTTGATAGCTATTGGCATACAGAGGAAGCCAACACAATATACCCAGGTGAAGGGTGGCACAACCCTCAACTTTAGTTACACAAAGAAAAATGGTCACTGTCAATAAGTTTACCAATGATAAAACCCCAAGAACACAGAAAATATAGAAATCAGGTGACAGAGACGCTGACAGACTAGGAGAGGGCAAATATTTGGGAGGTAATGACTGTCCAGCTGTGGAAGCATGCAAAGGACGACCCTGGCAACAGCCGCCGCCCACTACACATGCTCGTCATACACACGCCCACACACCGTAACACCTCACCCAGAAAGTAATTATGGGCACATACAACGTGTGGAGGAGAGACCAGGTGGTGCAGAGGCCTGTCAGGGAGTGGCAGGAGGGGAATGGCCCCCAGCAGGGCGAGGCAGACCGCCCTCCTCCACCACGTGAAGGACCAGCCAGCTACAGGGTCCCGGCAGCCAAGCCTTTTGTTTACCCTCAACAACCCGGCCACAGGGTCTGTCTTCTGGCCCTAACCCACCCACAGGGTTAAGATCATCTTCAGGGTGCCGCCCTGAGGGCCACTCACCTCCTGTATGACGGCATTGTCAGCCACAAGAAGTTTGTTTAAGATCTCCTGGAGCGTGGGGGACATGGTGGTGGCGGGCGGCTGGCTGACATCTGACGGCCTCCCTGCCACACCCGCGCCAACTTCAAATGATTCTTAAGACTCTAATACATCCTGTGCAATTTTTTGTGTTTAGGTTATAATAGATGCTATCAAACGAATTATAGTTATTACCAAATTATTATAATTACCTTACTTTTTGTTTCCTTATTCACGACTAGGCTTAAATTTCGCATAATGAAAGTGGCATTAACCATATTACAGCAATAGTATGGATGATAGATGTGCATGAATTTGAATTTCTTGTGTTGATCCAATATATGGATGCAAAAACAAGATGAATAACACGTGGTCTACAACTACGTCCTGCCGTTGCTGCTAGAACGCATCAATATGCAATGTTGCAGCCAAGATGGTCTGTGAGGGAGAAAACATTCCGAAGAAATTCCATAAAATCTATTGCTATATCGGAACCAGTATATATTGATCTCAAAGCAGGGCAAGATTTCCTTATAGAGTGATTCGAAAGTACAGCTGTAACCATAGCAAGGCCTCCATAAGGGTAGAACGAAGAAGCTTCCTTGGTCAAGGTCTTTCTTAGGATCAACCTGTTGTGTCATTAGGAGCTTCCAGCATAAGGTGATAATGTCATGGTTCCTTCATCAAGTAGGAGGTGTATTGGTCATGGTTCCTTCATCAAGTAGGAGGTGTATAGGTCATGATTCTGTTTTCGTCATTGATAGTTTCATTCTTGAAACAAGATTCAGTATTACAATGTCATATGACAAGATTGGAATACCATTATTTTCAAGAAGGTTCTGAACCTTCTTAATCTGGAATGGTGTTTGGAGGTGAGTTAGCCAGAGTGAGCAGGAACACCAGAAAATATTTGGTTAGGTTACATTTGAGGAAGTTGGGTGAGAGATGAACATTTTGATTGATTATGTTCGCAGTCTTGGTTTGTGTGGATGGCAGTGACAGCTTGATGTGTTTATAGCAATAACAGAAATTAACGAATCTGATTTTTATGTTACAAATGCTTCTTAATGAAATGAAACACGCAAAGAATCAGGAAAGATGCAAAGAGATATTTTTAACATAATGAACAAATGGAAAAAGTTAATAGAAGAAAATGAATGTTCGCCATTGTGTCACACAAACACAAACATAAAAACCCACATGTTGTTGATTATGACACAATTCCTCAAGAAAATAGTATCAGTGAAGCAGCAGACAAATTGAAGAACTCTGCAGAGGGAAGTGATAATCAGAGTTGGATGAGGAGGATCTGTATATAAGCTAAGTCCCAGTAAGTGTTTCCAGTAACGTGTGGCTGTGAGTGGGCAGAGGACAATGAAAGTAGTGATCAATATACTTAAAGGAAGACTTATGATGAAGGTTCAGGGTCCGTATACAGTATTGGGTTCAGGAAGCCCAACATGGTGTGTCCGGACACACTAGACAAATCGATATGCTGCTTACAGTAAATGCTTCAAGAAAGACTGCTATCTATTATTGAAGTGTAAAAAAAAATTATGAGAAAGTCCACATAGAATCAAGTTAGATAATCATCAGTATCACTGAGAAGCATCGCCTGTAAGCCCTCGAGGAAAGTGATTGAAAAGTAAATTGATGATTACTAGTAAATAACATAGTGAGTGATAGGTGGTTTGGGTTCAAAGGAAAGACGTTATGTTCCATTATTTTCTAGATTTGTATATGACAAAAAAGTCGTCATGAAAGAGATGGATAGATATACTTCATTTAGGCTACCAGGAGACATTTGACCCCTCTCTGCCAAGTGGGCTGTTGACAAAGTTAAATTTCCAAGCAAATATAAGATGAAAGCTCTTCCAATGGACTGTAAACTGCTTCAACGAAAATTCTGACATCTCTTAAGACCCCTTTCCATACAATGGAAATGTTGTGTCTCTCAGATTAAGTTCTAGGTAGCTAGGGCTACGTAATCATAACTCATCTGTCAGGAATCCAGTCATTTTTTTTTTTTCATACTATTCGCCATTTCCCGCAATAGCGAGGTAGCGTTAAGAACAGAAGACTGGGCCTTTGAGGGAATATCCTCACCTGGCCCCCTTCTCTGTTCCTCCTTTTGGGGAAAAAAAAAATCCAGTCATATCTGAATAAATTTACAGATGACATTATGAGTAAAGTAATGAGTATTCATTATTGTGACCATCTTCAAAGAGACCATGACAGTATTTAGCTCAGGTCAGGTCTTTTGTTGATGAGGGTCAGTTGGACACGCTGTAGTGATGTCGTGAAACTGTTGAATTAGGACAAGCTATTCCTGTCAAGGTAAAGACAAGGAAAATGGCCTTTCTCTGTATGTTTCCTGGCGATACCTCGTTTACGCGGGAAATGGCGATTTATATATATATATATATATATATATATATATATATATATATATATATATATATATATATATCATATTTTTTATTATTTTGCTTTGTCGCTGTCTCCCGCGTTTGCGAGGTAGCGCAAGGAAACAGACAAAAGAAATGGCCCAACCCATCCCCATACACATGTATATACATACACGTCCACACACGCAAATATACATACCTATACATCTCAATGTACACATATATATACACACACAGACACATACATATATACCCATGCACACAATTCACACTGCCTGCCCCTATTCATTCCCATCGCCACCTCGCCACACATGGAATACCATCCCCCTCCCCCCTCATGTGTGCGAGGTAGCGCTAGGAAAAGACAACAAAGGCCCCATTCGTTCACACTCAGTCTCTAGCTGTCATACAATAATGCCCGAAACCACTGCTCCCTTTCCACATCCAGGCCCCACACAACTTTCCATGGTTTACCCCAGACGCTTCACATGCCCTGATTCAATCCACTGACAGCACGTCAACCCCGGTATACCACATCGCTCCAATTCACTCTATTCCTTGCCCGCCTTTCACCCTCCTGCATGTTCAGGCGCCGATCACACAAAATCTTTTTCACTCCATCTTTCCACCTCCAATTTGGTCTCCCACTCCTCCTCGTTCCCTCCACCTCTGACACGTATATCCTCTTGGTCAATCTTTCCTCACTCATTCTCTCCATGTGCCGAAACCATTTCAAAACACCCTCTTCTGCTCTCTCAACCACGCTTTTTATTTCCACACATCTCTCTTACCCTTACATTACTTACTCGATCAAACCACCTCACACCACACATTGTCCTCAAACATCTCATTTCCAGCACATCCACCCTCCTGCGCACAACTCTATCCATAGCCCACGCCTCGCAACCATCAGGAAGGACCATGTGATGCCTTGCATATTATATATATATATATATATATATATATATATATATATATATATATATATATATATATATATATATATATATATCGCCATTTCCCGACTGAGCGAGGTAGCGTTAAGACAGATGACAGGAGCCTGAAGGGGGAAATCCTCATGTCTACTATGTTACTAACCCAATGCACAATGGTTTGGCCTTTGACCTGAACCTTAAAGGTCAGGTTAAAGGCCAGGCCATCATGATGGAAGGATTCTGCCATCCTGTTCTGTGTTAATTGAATGTTGTTTCACTCTCAACCCCACATCCCGGATGACCAGCGAGCCTAGGTTAAACTAAGCTGAATATGGTTTACTCGATGATGTATCCACAAGCCCTTATAACTTGACGAATATCAACCATTATAGATCTATAATCTATTGTAATGTTAGGCAGATAAAATTACTTTGAATTTACTTTTTTTGTTTTCTTTATTTTTCATATATTAGCTCCTCATATCCTGTCCGTCTTATGATGGGCATGAGTCCCAGCTTTGCTACATATATTTCGTATGATTCATCATGAGCTAGACTGCTGGCGCCTGGCCTTGGGGGAAAGATGTCAGTTGCTATGGTTACCGACAGGGTTGGCGGGTGCCAACTTCGGGTACCATTACATAGCTAAGGAGCCATCCTGCTTTTCTCATTGGTTGGAGTAGTGTGACGTCATGTTTACCCTTGTATTTCATGTTTTACTGAATTTTTATGTAACAATTTTACATATCACAACACCAGAAATAGATTCGAATATTTTCACATATTTTGTCAATACAACTTAATGTAATCATTATCTAAACATTAAAATTTCATATTTCAACCCCCTCCTTCCTCATGTTAACATCATGTGACACGCAGTTGTGATGGTTTTGGGTCATCACATGTTCCGTCATCACACGTTCCATCATTATAGTTAATCTCGACACATTCCTTCATGAAGGTTCCAGGGGGTCAGTCACATGGTCTTTCCTGAAAGTTGCAAGGCATCACATGGTCCTTCTTGATGGTTGCAAGGCATCACATGGTCCTTCCTTAAGGTTGCAAGGCATCACATGGTCCTTCCTGATGGTTGCGAGGCATCACATGGTCCTTCTTGATGGTTGCAAGGCATCACATGGTCCTTCCTTAAGGTTGCAAGGCATCACATGGTCCTTCCTGATGGTTGCGAGGCATCACATGGTCCTTCCTTAAGGTTGCAAGGCATCACATGGTCCTTCCTGAAGGTTGCAAGGCATCACATGGTCCTTCCTTAAGGTTGCAAGGCATCACATGGTCCTTCCTGATGGTTGCGAGGCATCACATGGTCCTTCCTGAAGGTTGCAAGGCATCACATGGTCCTTCCTGAAGGTTGCAAGGCATCACATGGTCCTTCGTGAAGGTAGCAAGGCATCACATGCTCCTTCCTGAAGGTTGCGAGGCATCACATGGTCCTTCCTGAAGGTTGCAAGGCATCACATGGTCCTTCCTTAAGGTTGCAAGGCATCACATGGTCCTTCCTGAAGGTTGCAAGGCATCACATGGTCCTTCCTTAAGGTTGCAAGGCATCACATGGTCCTTCCTGAAGGTTGCAAGGCATCACATGGTCCTTCCTGAAGGTTGCAAGGCATCACATGGTCCTTCCTTAAGGTTGCAAGGCATCACATGGTCCTTCCTGATGGTTGCAAGGCATCACATGGTCCTTCCTGAAGGTTGCAAGGCATCACATGGTCCTGAAGGTTGCAAGGCATCACATGGTCCTTCCTTAAGGTTGCAAGGCATCACATGGTCCTTCCTTAAGGTTGCAAGGCATCACATGGTCCTTCCTGAAGGTTGCAAGGCATCACATGGTCCTTCCTTAAGGTTGTAAGGCATCACATGGTCCTTCCTTAAGGTTGCGAGGCATCACATGGTCCTTCCTAAAGGTTGCAAGGCATCACATGGTCCTTCTTGATGGTTGCAAGGCATCCCATGGTCCTTCCTGATGGTTGCAAGGCATCACATGGTCCTTCCTAAAGGTTGCAAGGCATCACATGGTCCTTCTTGATGGTTGCAAAGCATCACATGGTCCTTCCTGATGGTTGCAAGGCATCACATGGTCCTTCCTGATGGTTGCGAGGCATCACATGGTCCTTCCTGAAGGTTGCAAGGCATCCCATGGTCCTTCCTGATGGTTGCGAGGCATCACATGGTCCTTCCTGATGGTTGCGAGGCATCACATGGTCCTTCCTGATGGTTGCGAGGCATCACATGGTCCTTCCTGATGGTTGCGAGGCATCACATGGTCCTTCCTGATGGTTGCGAGGCATCACATGGTCCTTCCTGATGGTTGCGAGGCATCACATGGTCCTTCCTGATGGTTGCGAGGCATCACATGGTCCTTCCTGATGGTTGCGAGGCATCACATGGTCCGACATAACACAAGATTTATTATGATTGTGAACATAGTCCATCATGATGACTGTGAACATCACTGTGTACATCATGATGGTTCCAGGACATCTCATGATCCCTCATAATGGTTGTAGACATTATATGGTTTGTTATGGTAGTTCCGGGGTAGTTCCGTCATGATGGAGTCGGGCATCACACATTGATGGTTCTGAGGTAACGTGATACGTCATCATTGTTCCAGCACATCACATTACCACGTAATGATGGTTCCTTGGCATCACAAAGTCGATCATGATCATTGTAAGGCATTAATATGGCCTGTCATTATGGTTTCAGGACCTTGCTTTATACTTCATATGATTCTGGGGCATTATATGGTCCTTCATGATAACATTGGAGCAACGAACAGTCCATCATGATGGTTCTTGGGTATCACATAGCCTATCATGATGGTTCTGGGGTATCACATAGCCTATCATGATGGTTCTGGGGTATCACATAGCCTATCATGATGGTTCTAGGGTATCACATAGCCTATCATGATGGTTCTAGGGTATCACATAGCCTATCATGGTGGTTCTAGGGTATCACATAGCCTATCCTGATGGTTCTAGGGTATCACATAGCCTATCATGATGGTTCTAGGGTATCACACAGCCTATCATGATGGTTCTAGGGTATCACATAGCCTATCATGATGGTTCTAGGGTATCACATAGCCTATCATGATGGTTCTAGGGTATCACATAGCCTATCATGATGGTTCTAGGGTATCACATAGCCTATCATGATGGTTCTAGGGTATCACATAGCCTATCATGATGGTTCTAGGGTATCACACAGCCTATCATGATGGTTCTAGGGTATCACATAGCCTATCATGATGGTTCTAGGGTATCACATAGCCTATCATGATGGTTCTAGGGTATCACATAGCCTATCATGATGGTTCTAGGGTATCACATAGCCTATCATGATGGTTCTAGGGTATCACATAGCCTATCATGATGGTTCTAGGGTATCACATAGCCTATCATGATGGTTCTAGGGTATCACATAGCCTATCATGATGGTTCTAAGGCTCGATGTCGTCCGTCATCATGGTTTTGTAGCATCACATGGTCTGTCATGATGGAAATGTCGCATTAAAAAGTCGGCATTGATGGTTCCAGGACATCACGTGTCCATCATAAGGGCTCATAGGCATCACTTGGTCCCTCATTATGGTTTCAGGGCATCACGTAGTCCACGGTAATGGCTTTGAACCATCACATGGTCCGTCATGCTGGTACCGGAGCATCATATGGTCCTTAATGACGTTTCTAGAGCATTAAATGGTTAGTAATGAAGGTTCCAAGGTTCCGAAGATCACATAGACGGTGTATTACATAGCTCGTTATGATGGTTCGAGAGCATCACATGGTCCGTCTAGTCTGTCATGACAGTTCCTGGGCATCACATAGTCTGTCATGATGAATCTGAGACGTCACATGGCCCTTCGTAATGGCTCCAGGGCAACATGTTTTCAGTCTTGACGATTATGTGGCATCACATGGAAGGTTCCTGGGCACATCATGATGTTTACATACGACCTGGTCTTCAGTGTGGCATGCATGACCACTGCTGGTAGAGGGCATCTCTCCATTATGTACATTGTTCTCCTCAGTTGTAATGATGACGGTAGCCATGACCACCACACGGTCAGGAGATGAGTGAAGACTTTCTGGTGTCATATCCCCAGCATGAGGCAGTGTACATGAAACAGGCAAGGCAACCCTGGACAGCTACTGCCACACACCTCCTTCATCATCTAAGTTACCATTGTATGTGTGATGAGGTCGTCCACCGCCAGTGTTTGCTACATTTTCATTATAAAAGAATACTACCGCCAAATGTTCTTGACACCTATACAAAGCTTATTCCATAGAAGATGTGATAAAGCATTTTTTTCGTACAGGTTGAGGGTCTGTATGTGAGCAACCAGCGTGAGTTTCTTGTATGTGAAAGTTGGAGAAGCAATGATGAGTGGCGTCTGGCAGACCCCACCCAGCCCGCCCGGCCACTCAGGGAGAAAACGAGAATGTTCTAGAAGGTGAAGGTGAGTTCTGAATATTTTCTGGTGTTTTTAGAATGATAGCATTACATTATAATGATGTTCACGTCAATATTAAGCAAGACTCAGGCAGTGTGATGTCATACCTAGAATTAGGCAACGGGACAAAGGAACTATCATGGGTTTTTGTTCTATTCTGGAAGGGTATATACATACTTCCCTCGCCCTACCACGCGAGTAAATGGGGAGGGAGCGGAGGGAGGGGGGGCTGGAAATCCTCCCCTCTCTTCTTTTTTTTAATTTTCCAAAAGAAGGAACAGAGGGGGCCAGGTGAGGATATTCCAAAAAAGGCCCAGTCCTCTGTTCTTAACGCTACCTTGCTAACGCGGGAAATGGCGAATAGTTTAAAAGAAAAGAAAGAATATATATATATATATATATATATATATATATATATATATATATATATATATATATATATATTCCTATGAGTCCACGGGGAAAATGAAACACGATAGGTCCCCAAGTGCACTTTCGTATAATAATCACATCATCTGGGGAGACACAAGAGAGAAATATAAGTCAGTTGATATACATCGAAGAGACGAAGCTAGGACGCCATTTGGTTAACATGCGATATATATATGCTGAGAAACTTTTTTAAGGTCTTTAATTGTACAAGATAACTGAATAAATCTGCAATTTATAATGATATGAAACTTATACTAATAAATTTTGGACAGCAAAAGATTACTTATATCGCAAAGTCATTCTGAATATATCAGTAGACCACAGTCACACACGTAAGTTATACAACAAAGAAATGTTTTCTTGTCAATGACTGCTTACTTCAGATGTACTTACAGGCTCATAAAAAACAGGTTTGCCTTTATTTTCAAATTTCTCTGCCTCCAACTGTTTCCCCTTACTTTTACTTTTCTACCTCTCGTGAATACCTATTCAGACTACCCTTATGTGTCCCCTTAGCAAGGAGTATTCATCAGCCAGTAATTTGGGGAGAATTTTGTATGTACCAACTTGCTCTGAATGTAAGAAGAGTCAACATGATATAGAGAAGACAGCTCAGGTGCTTTTCTTTATGGAACTGCTGAATAGAACCCCCTGTGATAATATACTATAACTCACAAGAACTAACTAATCTTACTGAAATCCCTTTTCCAAAATCATGTCTTTTAACAGAGCAATATTCTGCACACCGCTAACATTAAGTTATGGACATTCCTGTTTCATAATTTTCTTAATATTTTGGAAGGTCACTTGGTTGCTCTTCAGGACAAGGTGGACAAGGTATGTGGCCGAAATTTGGACGAAGTCAAATAGTTGAAGTTATTTTGTGGAGATCATTTCTGTTCACCAAAAAAAGATTAAGGAATTTTTTTCACGAACTTGGATCAGTCTAGTAAAAGATAGAGGCACAAATAATATTAATCACTTAAAAGCAACTGATGATATCACACAGGAATGTGTAAAACACAAATCCTGTTACACAACAATGTCAGCTCATAATGAATGACATGACTGAAAAATAAATGAATTTAAAGATGATCCTTGAAAGAGAGAAATAATGGTCCGTTGCTGCTTACCCATACAAAGCTGGGCATAAACTTTTCCAATTTTGTTAGAAGAAGGCTTATTCTACTTTTGAAATAACTACTTACAACTTAAATGATGGTGAAATTAAAAAGCGTTACCATAGGAAATGTGATGATGAAATCTATGGATGTACCATTCTTTGCTCCATAACTTTTGATCTTTGGAATGATATATAAATCCTGTCAGTGAGCTGCAAATAACACAAACTAATACAAACTAATCCATTTCAACTGTCTACAGAAGAATTTTTCACCTTCATAGTATTTGACACCTGACTCATGTTAAGTTGATAAATCACTAACCATTTACAAATAATGGATGAATTTTAACAATGAACATGGGAATGCTGTAGAATTACCCTACAACATTCTACTGTTCGCACATTATTAGTTTAGTTCTGCATGTAATAAAGACAAATATAAAAACTTCTGGCAGCGGATGGAACCATGGAAGCGGAAGTGGATCATAGGGTGGGGGAGGGGGCGAAAATCCTGGGAGCCTTGAAGAATGTGTGGAAGTCGAGAACATTATCTCGGAAAGCAAAAATGGGTATGTTTGAAGGAATAGTGGTTCCAACAATGTTGTATGGTTGCGAGGCGTGGGCTATGGATAGAGTTGTGCGCAGGAGGATGGATGTGCTGGAAATGAGATGTTTGAGGACAATGTGTGGTGTGAGGTGGTTTGATCGAGTAAGTAATGTAAGGGTAAGAGAGATGTGTGGAAATAAAAAGAGCGTGGTTGAGAGAGTAATGAAGTTAAATACCTTTTCACTTTATACTGTTTGGGGTTAGGAACAAATTCAAGGCTCAGAAAGGTCAACTAATGAGATCTTTATCTTCATACTATTATATATATATATGGGAGCCTTGAAGAATGTGTGGAAGTCGAGAACATTATCTCGGAAAGCAAAAATGGGTATGTTTGAAGGAATAGTGGTTCCAACAATGTTGTATGGTTGCGAGGCGTGGGCTATGGATAGAGTTGTGCGCAGGAGGATGGATGTGCTGGAAATGAGATGTTTGAGGACAATGTGTGGTGTGAGGTGGTTTGATCGAGTAAGTAATGTAAGGGTAAGAGAGATGTGTGGAAATAAAAAGAGCGTGGTTGAGAGAGTAATGAAGTTAAATACCTTTTCACTTTATACTGTTTGGGGTTAGGAACAAATTCAAGGCTCAGAAAGGTCAACTAATGAGATCTTTATCTTCATACTATTATATATATATATGGGAGCCTTGAAGAATGTGTGGAAGTCGAGAACATTATCTCGGAAAGCAAAAATGGGTATGTTTGAAGGAATAGTGGTTCCAACAATGTTGTATGGTTGCGAGGCGTGGGCTATGGATAGAGTTGTGCGCAGGAGGATGGATGTGCTGGAAATGAGATGTTTGAGGACAATGTGTGGTGTGAGGTGGTTTGATCGAGTAAGTAATGTAAGGGTAAGAGAGATGTGTGGAAATAAAAAGAGCGTGGTTGAGAGAGTAATGAAGTTAAATACCTTTTCACTTTATACTGTTTGGGGTTAGGAACAAATTCAAGGCTCAGAAAGGTCAACTAATGAGATCTTTATCTTCATACTATTATATATATGTATATATATATATATATATATACATATATATATATATATATATATATATATATATATATATATATATATATATATATATATACAACTTCTGGATCTACTACACTAGAGCTATACAGTAGAGTACTGGTCTCTTGTATGTACTGATGCTGCATTATTCTTGAATTTATCTTTTTTCCACTTTTGTCCTTAGTAAACTTTGTTGTATTCTTTGTATGTATGAGAATTAGGCCAACCATTGACTGAAACAACGCCCAGAAAATTCTAACTTGTCATCCAGTTGTAGATAGAAATATAGAATTTAGCATTATTAGAAACATTTCTGTCATGATCTTTATATTAGTAGTTCAGTCATGGACAAATCCGATTCTTCTACAATCCAAAAACTGCGAACATGTATAATCTCGTGAGCATATCCATGACCTGACCTGGAAAATGATGAAGAAATGGGGCCTTACCAGTGCACAGTACACCCCAGTGATCCCTGTGCAGTACAAGTAGTAATGACCTTGTCATGTCTACACACTACCATATAGTCTAGGTCATAACCTGTTGTATGTCCTGCTCTTCTCGTCAAATGTTAGATTTTCTGTGTAAGTGAGGATTCCAACATACTAGTCTCACAATCTACAAGTGTGACGCTTAAAAATCTGTATAATCCATTTATGAAAGTGTAGAGTTACCTAATGTTTTCTTTGATAATAATACATGAGAGGATGGATGGGGGGGAGCCCCCTCCCCCCCAGTGGTTGATGTGTGCACATGGCGGGCAGGCTGACTAGCGGGGCAGCAACACCTGCTCGTGGTCCTGGTTCCATTATTATATACTACAGATAATGATGACTTTTATTTGATTTTAAAATGATTTATGATGGACAGTTTAGTGATGCTGATGAAGACTGGTAAGTAAATCAGTGGAGTGATAATGAATGCATTATAATGAACAATGGTTGGGTCTAAACATTGAGGAGTTTTATAGGAAAATGTGGCAGGTAATTAGTAGTTACGTCTCCTGTGCTGTGCAACCTATCACCATGATGGAACGTGATTACTAACATTATTTTAAGTTCTTGAAATAATTGTCTGATTAGCTTAGCATCTTTACTACAACATATGATTATATTCTCCAAAACTTAGCATTATAACAGCAGTTTATACCAACTTGAACTTTACCAGTCTAACTTGTATAACATACCAGCATAACTTCCTATTATAACATACCAGTATAATGTACCTAGTATAACATACTAGTGTAATTTCCTAGTATAACTTTCCAGTGTAATTTAAAAGTAAAATATCATTATAACTTTCCAGGATAATGTACCAGTATAACTTGCCAGGATCATTTACCGGGATTGCAACAGTATAATGTACCAGTGTAATTCTAGTATAATGCACCAGTATAACTAGTATAATGCACCAGTAAAACTAGTATAATGTACCAGTATAACTAGTATAATGTACCATTATAACTAGTATAATGTACCAGTATAACTTAACAGTATAAATAAGCCAGACAAGAATGAATCTGTTGTTGCTTTTTATGGTGGTCGTCTCTGAACTTGTCTCATTTTAATGTTAGCATTCGTTAATATTAAGTTTATTGTAGGTTTTCTCTGACTGGCTTGGTGTGATCGAGTTAATGTAACTAGTGTGTAAGAAATATATTAATGGTTGTGTAGCATGATTTGAGAAAATTTTTATATATTGGGTAAAGGAGTAGTAGTGAGGTCTGTGTATATTCTGGATAAAATGTATTATAAGGAGAAAATGTAGGGTTAATGTTAATGTTTATTTGATGAAATATCAACACCCTAACTAAACCACTTAACCTTCATAGCAGTTGATAATTTTCTTAATATTCAGTCACCAAGCTAAATTATACCAGTCACACCTATGATAGAGCAGTAATTGAATGTTAAACATATGGCAGATTTGGCCCACATGTGATCCCCAGCAGATGATCATTGTCATGATATATATCTGCTTTATATTTCTGCTGTTATGTAGGTTTTTTATACATTTTGTAATTTTTTTTTCAAATGTTTTACGTACTTTTTACATTGACTAATCCCAGTTTTCTTTAACGTGGATAACCTCTTTTTCAGTCATCATTCTTATCCAAATCCTGTTCCACAACTGATGCATTCTGTTCACTACACTACCATTGCAGAGAAATCACTTAATATCCAGAGCTAATAATGATGCAGAGTTGTTAAAGTGCTTTTTATATAAGTTGCCCCTCATTTTCCTTGCTACACATTATCCCCACTTTTTTCCTTATTTAACATAGTTCATGAAAATATAATGATTTGCTACATATATTTTCTAAATACTTCATTAACATTGCACAATAAAATCACTTACAATAAAATCACTTTATAGTCAAAGCCAGTAACAATATGAAGCTAAACTGTACTTTTACTGATCACTCAATGTTCAAAGCTGTTTTTAACATGAACTTAGTGCGTAAAATTGTGGTTGTTTCATAAAGTGCAGTTATGATTTTCTAAAGTAAACAATAAGGTAAGGCCAGTGTTTGGTCTAGTAGATTATAAGTAATTGTCTTGCAAAAAGAATGTAGAGTTAAAAGATCAACATAAGTGTGGTTGCATGAGAAAGAGCATTTTGGTAAATTCTACAATATGAGATAAGGGGACGGTGGTGAGGCTTATGAATATCTCAGGAAATGTAAGGCTAATATGAAAGTGAGACACTCATCAGAAATCAACAGAACCTGCAAAAACCTTACCTAGCAGCCAAGATTTTTCCTGATTTTTATAATGAGTGTAAAAGTAATATATATTAGTGTTATGATCACCATTTGCTATCCGGAGTGGAGCATAGTGCCTAAAAGGGTGTGAGTAATGCCTGATAACAGTTTCATATGGTGACCATAGGAGTTAATCAGCCTTTACATTTTATGAAATTAAGGTAAACGACAGATAGTAGAGAGGTTAGATGAGTTTTCTTTGGTACTGTTTGTTTTTGGTGCTTCATTTTTTTTTTTGTATTTTACCCACACAGTTTCCCTGATGTCCATAACCCTGACACTATTGTCTTGTCAGTTTTATTTTTTTCATACTTGTTTGCTGTGTCCCTTGTTAGCAAGGTTGTACTGGGAACAGATGGGAAAATGGCCTCATTTGTTCACATCCACTCTCTAGCTGCCATATAGTAACCATATCAGAGCCTCCATCCATTGCCAAACCCTACAAACCATTCTGTGGTCGTCCCTGACCTCTTCATATACCCTGGCTAAGTCATTTGACAGTACAGCATACTCAGTTTTTACTGCAAACTCCTATTCTCTTTATCCTCTCACATGCCTGAATGTACAGGCCTAGACAGCTTAAAGTACCTTTCACTCCAACCTTCCATCTCTTGCAGTTTCTCCTCCACCTCCTCCTTTTTCCACTTTGGCGTGTGTGTAATCTTTATCTGTTTCTCTGCTTCTCCCCTTCATACGTCCAAACCATTTTAGCATATTATGTTCAGCTCTCTTCATCGTATTCCATTTATTACTACCACACGTCTCTCACTTAGTCGTTCTTTATGTAGTCAGCCTTTCTCTCAAGACATGTTGTTCTCAGGCATTCAATCTCCAATCGATCCATCCACTTCTGTCTTTTTGTTTTCAGAGCCTAGGATTCGCACCCATAGAACACAGGAGTAGTATGCTGTTAACTAGTGCTTGTATTTTCCTTTACATACAGTGCTTCTGCAAACTCTTCAATGTACTCTGGATCTTTGCCCCCAAACCTACCCTATGGTTTACTTTAGCTCTCATAATTCCATCCATTGCTGTGTTCATTCCTGGTTGTAGAAAGCACACAACACCCTCAAGGTTTACCCTATTCAAACTCGCAGTTAAACCAATCTGTCTTGCCCCCTACAAAAGCTCATAACCTTTCTTTTATTCACATTAATTCTCAACAGATGATCCTGTGCAACCTTTAGATATACTCCTCTTACTGTGGCCACAGAAGGAAATATAAAAGATGAAATTAGTTTGACATTTTTGCAATATGAAAATTAAGTTAAATGACTCCAAAGGAATGTTATATTAGGTCTGTTTTGTATGTAATTCATCTTTTTCCCTTAGCTTCAAAGCCTTACATACTTCCAAATCATTTCTTGTTGTAGAAGAAGAAAAGGTATTTAATAGTCGAATCTGAATGCCTGAAAATATTCCAGTAGGTATGAACTATCATTTAATCCTATTAACAAAATATGGAAATCAGTAATCATGCACTACTAAGGTACTCATTTATGTGTATTTCATTTAATATACAAGCACAGTATATGAATGCAAATTTACCCTCAATCAGCAGATAACTGAAAATTCTCTTTAAGATCTCCATCTGTTGAATCTTATAGTACACTGATTGACATTTTGCTCATTGCTCACTAACAGATCACATTAGTAGCCAGACAGCTGATGGGCTTGGATGAGATTAATTGAGTCATTAAGGATCATAATATTCATGTCATTCTTTGCAAAATACCAGCTATATGAAGAAAACTTTTGGTCTTTATTTTCTAGTAACATATGAGGATATAAACTGACCAAGAATAGTATCGCTTAATGTCAAAGATATACTACTTCTTTCAGTGAGAGCTCATATCAACCATGCCGGAGACTCCCTGCCACAACTCTGTCAAATCATGTTGATGAGAAATGGGATGAGAGTGACACTGACGTCTCTCAGCATCGACAGCTTCTTAATGACGCCCCCTTACAATATGATGGTCTTTGTGATGACAGTGATGATGAAGACTATGACTATGATTATATGTACTGTGTGGATGAAGAAAGTAAAGGTACTCTACAGAATAGTAGCAGAATTTGATACTTTATTGTTGCTTCATTTGCTTAATAATCTTGAATCATCATATTTAAACAGAGAGATCACTTTCTTTTTTAAGATGTTCTTATGCAGTCCTTTACAAGTTATCTTGACTCCCAGCATCCATATCTGGGATATCAAGTTTTCTCTTGGGAGTCTGTAATACTTTACTTTGGTAGAGCTTTTATTCTCTTGTTAGTCCTCTGTAAATCCTTCCTGTTTTGTTAATGTGATGTGAATATTATAGACTCTGCTCAGGATATTTCGTGATTCTAGAGGTATATCGCATCAAATTTTACTCTTTAGCTGGATTCTGGATTCGCTAGATCGTTACTAAATATCTGGACCACATGATTCAGCCAGATATTATAATTTGCTCTTTCTGATTACAAATCCTTTATATTAGTTATAAATGAGCTGATTTCAAAGAGTTACATAGATAGAAATCATTTGTTGATGGTAAAGTTTCTTTTGCTATGTTCATACCACCTTGTTAATTTTACTTAAATTTATTTCTTTATGTAGCAAAGTAAGCCGAGGATGTTTTATTTATGTGCCAAAAATTACCTGTTATTCCATTATAGTGAAAGATTACAATGGATTTTCTACTTTCCATCCCATTTCTCTTTTAAAGATAATCAGAGATAACCATACAATTTAAGTTTTTCAAAATTTTGAATAATTTTTCAGCCTAAGCAGAGTCTTGTGTATACTTTGCCGCATTGCCCATTATGATATCTGTAAGTTGGAGAATGGGCAGTGATGAACTTCTTACGTTTTTGGCCTCAAATTGTCTTTGCTCTTTTACTTATGTTCATGGGATCCTCAGAAAATGCTGTTGATATCATTATGCCTCTGAATAACTCACGAAGATAATTAGTGAATGCTAGTACTTTATCCATTACATAGCCTTTTTAATGGTATCAGATGGCCAAGACCCTTTCTGTTTGGGTTCCTACAGTTCCAAGGATTCACTACACTCTAGCAGGGAGAGGATGGACTTCTTTAAAGCAAAAGTTTTTTGATGAGACTGTACTATCTGTGTATCAATATCTCTGATGTCTGTTCCAACTGTAACTCCCTCAAGGAGTTTAGCCATGGCAATAGAGTCTCCACTGCTGCTTCTTAATCTTTAGTGCCTCACCCTGGCGGAGGGCAACTCTGGCACAGTGTTTGCAAAGGCTCTTACCTGATATTCCTGCTAACTACTACAACCCAATGTATCTACCTGCTGCTCCTGCCTACTGCTTCTACCTAATTTTTCTACCTAATGCTCCTCCCTATATGTTACTACCAATATTGCTATCTACTGCTCTTACCATTTTGCCAAAAGGCAATGGTAGCACATTGTGCTCTGCAGGAAAATCTAGAGTTATGAAGAATGAGCTATGTGAGTTAAGTGTTGTCAAGTGTAATATGTAACAAGGAGAGATTGTCTGTTTGTAGACAGAAAGCCAATAGTCCATGTGTGGGTGAGGCAGAAAGGAAAGACAGCTACCTGGGTCAGAGGAGTGCAACATGACAGCCACTGAAGTGCTGGCTCACTATACAACTGTCACTAACCCTTCTGATACCCAGGCTGGTAGTACTGAGAGCATACCTCCCTGGTGTGTTATGTCTTTTCTAGGATGACCTTTCACTTGCAGGGTAATGTCAAGCAGGCGAAGATTGGTAACCTCTATGACAGAAACTAAGTACATAGTGTATGTAAACTTTTCAGATTGTTTAAAGTTACTTGTGCTAACCAGATGGTGCTAAGAACAGATGGAGAATGGCCTCATTTGCTCTTGCCTATTCTACGGGCTGTGATGTCAGGGTCTCATCTGTAAGCTCCTCTCTTTTGGCTTCCCTCCCTCCTTTTACTCCTTGATATTTAGCTTTCTCACTGTTTGATTTATCTCTTTGGTTTGATGTTTCAGCATACAACTTCTTTCTCAGTCACCATCAGTGTCCCTCAAGTTTCTGTCGTGTCCCCCACACTTTTTCTTTTTTATTAACTATTTCTTCTCTTTCACAAATAGCCAATTGCATATATATGCTGATGACCCAGACCGCATTCTTCCACATCTTTCAGTTATGCTTCTTCTTGCACTCTCTCTGCATCTCGTCTTGACACAACTTCCTTGGTACATTCTGGCTTGGACAGGATACCTCAGTAGGGTAGAGGAAAGCTGTTTGAGTTTTATGCCTCCATGACCCTTTTTCTACCCATGTCTTTATTGGAAGCTGCTCACAGCTTTTCTCTCTCCTTTGAAAGTTCTGTAATTCCAACTCTTAACTCAGTGAACATACTTAGTGTTACAGTAATTTCCACTCTTTCTTGGAAACCTTACATTACAGAAATAGCCCAAGATTGCCTCTTAAGAAACTGGGAGTCCTGTTTATATGTTTGAATTTTTCTTCTGAACAGTCACTCTTCATACAAAGGATTTATCCCTCCTTGTTTGGAGTGCTGCTCTCACATATGGGGCAGTTATACCTCTGTATCCTTATTTGATAATGATAAGAGTTGAGTCGAGCATGGTCTGGCTCATAAGGTCTCCCAGGCTAACTTTAAAACTTGACCTGCTTGTCCTATGCTGTAATGTTGGTTCACTTACCCTCTTATGTAGGTATTACTTTGGTTTTTGCTGAGGTAGCCAACAACCAGGGAGATATATTACCAGTACTACCTGCTTAGTTGTCAGGAGGGTTCATGACATCAGCTTAGTAAGCCAGCACTTTAGTGGTTATCAAGTTGCTCTCCTCTGGCCCAGGTAACTGTCTTTTCTTTCTGCCTCACTAACGTGCACCTCTGGCATTCTCTCCATGAACATACAATCTCTCCTTGTCATATGTAACACGTGACAACACTTAACTCATGCAGCTCATTCTTTGTAACTCTAGATTTTCCTGCGGGAGTGCTATGCGTTAGCCCTGCCTTTTGGCAAAATGGCAGTAGATAGAAGTAGTAGGTATGGACATTTAGGCAGGAGCATTAGGTAGAAACATAAGGTAAAAGCAATAGATAGGGGCATTAGATAGAAGTAGTCATTAGGAACATTAAGTAGGAGCCTCTGCAAACTTTGCACTAGACTTTCTCTCTGCCAGTAGCCTGTTTAGGATGAAGCACTAAAGACTAAGAAGCGGCACTAGAGCTTTTATTAATGGAGACTATTGCTGTGATCACCCCATTGAGGGAGTTGCAATTGGAATAGGCGACAGAGATATAGAAAGAGAGCTGGCTGTTTGTGTCCTGCCACTAGCTAGAGCACACAATACTCAACAGCCTGCGGCATCACATTAGTACTATGTGGCCATTAGTAACTCATGGGTGGGCTGTTTTGATAATTGTTTCATTTCCTACACCTAGAAGTTTTAGAAATCTCTACCCTCTCATGTCTTTCCCAATAACTATGATGTGGCACAGTTTGAAATACAGGTTTTTGACTTCTTCCATAATTTGTAAATACTTTCTCATGTTTCATCTTTTTTCGTTTGATAATCCTCTCTATATATCAATTAAGGCCCAGCCTTGATGTGGACTTTTGCCCATGACTGAAGTCTCCAATGCCTCGGGAAATATTTCGTAAAATAAATGTTTGTGGCCGTAATTGCAAGTGGCTTGCATGCTGCTTATGCGCTCCATATAATTAGGAATGGGGATATAGATGATTCTATATGTTTAAGTTGACTGAAGGAAAGATTTTCATATTTAACAGATTTGACTAAACAGTATCATCAGAGCAACAGCACTGGCCCCAATCATTCCCGTACACCATCAAAAAAGGTTAGTTTTCGATTTATTTCCCAAATTTGAATTGTAAATGTTTTGATAAATGAGAAAGCAATTGCAGGCAGAGAGTAGCTTATAAATCTTACCATTTTGATAAGATAATGTAATTTGTCTGTAGAGGAATTTTATTTTTAACATGTGAAGCAGTTAACCCTTTCACTGTTGCAGCCCTAATATCCACTGTGCACTCTGTGTTGAATAATGTCAACTATTGAATTCTAAAAGATATGTCTCTTTAAGTTTGTTATTACGGTTAACTTGATTTTGTAGATAAATGACACACAACTTGAACTGACAGAACTGACAATTTTTTTTTTTTTTTTTTTTTTTTTTTTTTTTTTTTTTTTTTTTTACATATGCAGTGCATAGTGTAAAACTTTACTGTTCTGCTGCCAGGTATATGGGGGTACTCCAGGAGCACTGTCATGCATACATAGTGGGATGTATGGTATATTTGGAAGTTTTCTTTTTCACAAACAAACAAGATTACTTAGGGTTTTCATCAATCGTATCTGTTATCTTGTATTGATATGGGACAGTAAGGCTTGGATCTCAAACAGGCTTCCATAACATCTCTGTATACAGTAAACTAACCAGAGTATGGACAAAATATAGGCTGTAGCGCTTAATAACAATTTGTGGGATGTCACTGCAAGCATTAATGGTTCATGTATATATGCCAAGCCATAGTTGAGAGAAAAAATTACTGGGGCATATGCACTCTAGCCACAGTGCATTAGTTAAGTGGGAGTTAGTTTTGAGTATGTGAGTGTGGTGAGGCAGAGAGCACTACTAATGAATACCACTTATAATCTTAGCATAGGTTTTAGTATTGTTCATCCTCATGATGTTATGATGGCTTTATTATTCTTCATCTACTTTACATAAAGTGTCCCCAAAAAACTTCGTCTGTCCTCTGTTGATTATTTAAAAGTGTTGGCATACTTACATTTCAGAACTTATCGCAGGGTACAAAGTTCCTTTTGGGTCCCCTTCCCTTCTCCATTAGTCATCCTGTTTTTATCCACTATGCCTGTATGCCATGTGCTTAAAGAATATTTTAACACACAGAATGTGAATGCTAGTCATCAGTATATTCAGACATTTTCTGAGATCCCAAGAAATTTCCTGGCCCTCTTTTGTACTGCCTGGCCCAGGTATGATGTACCCCTGCTCCCACCTCTTATAGGCCATGCTCCTTTGGCCTTGATTAACATCAGTAGATGTCTGGGCATGGAATTGGCAAGGTTCCTGAAGTATTCTAGAGTTATGTTTTGGGGTCATAGAGTCTTGATCTGAATGAGGTAAAGCACTGATGAAGTGTTACTGGAAATAAGCTTTACTTTTATCTGTTTCCAGCAGTTCTCAGTGGTGTTTAAGTCTGGGTGAGTGCCCAGGCCACTCCACCATTTGAATATTTTTCTTTGGTAATTCATCACCTTTTTGGCCTTATAGCAGGGTGCCTCTGCAAACACTGTGCTAGACTTGTCCTCTGCCAGGGACCTGTTAAGGGTGAGGCACTAAAGGCTTAGAAGTGGCACTGGAGTTCTTTAGTTATGGAGACTCTGTTGCCGTGGCTTCCCCTGTGAGGGAGCTCCAGTTGGAGCAGGCGTCAGTGATCAGTCACATCGTTGAACCTCATGAAAAGGAAGCAGGTGGCCCTCCAGCACCTTTATGTACTGCTTTTATGTAAGAAATGCAACCCTTCCCTACACAATGCACCACTAAAGCCACCCCAGATCATCATACTATCTGGGTGTTTCACCGTCTTTACAAGAATAATATCAGGTGGCACCCTTGGGCCTCTTTACTCTCCCTAAAGAACCTAGGGGGATGTTGAAGCAGGCTGGTGCTCTCACCATTGGAAACACTAGTCCCAGGAAGCAGCTGTACAATGATTTTACCCTGAATGTGTTATATGCTGGATCCCACAATTCTATCTTAGCCGTGTATTGCCTTTGAAAATGTATTGGGTGAAAATGCTTATATATGCTGGATCCCACAATTCTATCTTAGCCGTGTATTGCCTTTGAAAATGTATTGGGTGAACAATGCTTTTTTTACTGTAATTTCATTGTTTTGATGAAGATAGTAGTGCTTCAGATGATGAGGATTATTGCTGTTTTAACTTTTCATATAGGACACAACTCTGTCCATCTATTGTTTTTCTGTAGTAGGGGACTTTACACGATTCATTATAGGTCTCCCGTGAAGGATCCTTTTTTAGAAAATGGCACTTCTCCATCATTTTAATTGAATTTGTTCTTGCTGTGTTTGTTGTTTTCTTCAATAGAGGAGTTGATTTAGTAACAGGTTTATTTTGATCATGGCATCATTTCTTTGAATGAACTTATTCTGCATTCAATTGCTTCCATTGCTGTGTCAGTCAACACTCTTGCATACACTTTTCATGATATCTGTAATAGACTTATTCCCCTGTGATTGCTACATACATCTTTAGCTATCTTTCCTTTTGTGTAAAGGAACAGTGATAGCTTTCCCCAGTGTAAAGGAACAGTGATAGCTTTCCCCCAATCTTCAGGCACAGCCTTCTGCTTCCATGCTAAATTACATATTAAATGCATCCACTGTATCATACTGTCTCCTCCATATTTTAGCATTTCAGCTGTAACCTATCCACTCCAAGTGCCTTTCCTACCTTTGGCCTCATTATTGTCCTTTTACCTACCTTCTTGCTCTAGGCCTTGAACTTGTATCATTTTCCTTCCATCCTCCATACCCATGCATGTAACAATTGCAGCATCACCTTCTTTCACATTCATCAGTTCTTCAGAATACTCTTTCCATCTTCTTTTCACTTCCGTCTTTTGATTCAGCAACTCCCATACCCTGCTTCTCCCATTAACATTTCCACTCTTACATCCACTTGTTTCCTTTTTCACTTCCTTCCAGTTGTTTCTTATTTTCCCTAAACTTTTCACTCAACTTTTTTTCCAAAATCTGCATCTCTTTGCTTTCCTCTATCATCTTAACATTTCATGTACACATCTTACATTCTTCCGTTTTCCTTTGTAGAACTTTTACTGATGCATTCCTTTTGAAAAATCTGCCATATTCCTTTTTTTTCTCTTCCACAGAATTTTTTATCTCATCCATCTAACTTGCATTTCCACTTTTATTCTTAGATCTCACAACCTTGTATCCAACTACTAATTTAACAACATTTAACAATCCCTCTAAACATTTTAAATGCTTTATTCATACATGACAACTACGCCCCTACGTTCACTGCACTTTCGTCCAAACTTTGTCACTGTTCTTTCATACTTCTTACATTCTTTCTGATTCATCTTCTCCCTTGCTAACACTTTTACTTCTCCATTCTGCCTCATGCCCTTCCTCCACTTCTCCCCAATCCTCACCTCCACAAAACAAATTTTTTTTAGAATCTCCAAAGAATCCTTTCACAGCTATAACACCCAGCACAACCTTTCTCATTCTTTCATCCACTGCCACATAATCAGTCAAACCCTCTTCTTCTTCTTTTTCATAATTTTTCTTTCACCTATATCTGTGAATTATTTTGTGCTGAAAAATGGAGTTTGAAGGGAATAGAATCCTCTCAACACAGACATCCACAAGATAACTTCCATTTTTACTGACTGCAGACATGTCTCATTTACCCATTATATTGCTAATTTCATCCCACCTTCACCTCATATTAAACCCATTTGTACAATCATTCAGATTTCTCAAAAAAACACTTCATTTTATCTTTACCTCCTACAGTGTTCATATTCACAGGTGCATATGCACATACCCATGCATACTTTACAGTTCCAGCCTTTCCACTCATCCACTGTTCTTGACCCATTTTATCCATGCTCTATAACACCTTCCCATGTTCTCAATGATAGCTCAATTGCACATTCTTCTTTCCCTCTTCTCTGATAATTTTAGTTCATTCCCATCCATACCACTCCTCCTTCCATACCCTCCCACAACTTGCATTCATTACTTCCATTTTCACTCCATACACTGTACCCAAGGATGTGATTTTCCTCACTCACCAGTACATCCAGACTATAACCTAAGATTCTCCAGAAACTCCCTCCTTTTTGTTCTCACCAGTCATCCCATTAACAGTCAGAGCTATCACCTTTGATCACTCGTCACTTTTCCTCCCTGGCATAACTGGTGGACTCCAGTGCTGCTTCTTACCCTTTAGTGCCTCACCCATGACAGGCCACTGACAGAAGGTAATTCCAGTGTAGGTATAAGGGATGTGGAGAAGGAGTGTGGTCATGATATGTGGTGGCTAGTGACAAGCATGTTTGTGGATGATACTGTGTTGATTGCAGAAAGTGAAAGAGATTGATTTTTGTGTTGAAGGTTCCAGTCATTAACAGAAGTCCACATCAAGACCGGGCCTTAATTGAAATACAGAAAGAATTATGAAGTGGAAAAAGAAAAGACAAAGGAAACTATACACAAATTTTAGAGGAAATGAAAGACCTGTCTTTTGAAATGTGCCAGGTTGTAGTTATTGGGAAAGACGAGAAGGCAGAGAATTCCAAAGTTTGATGTGTAGGGAAAGAAGCAGGTATCAAAATGGCCTACCCTTGAGTTGCAAGTGGCCTCACAATATTTATGTGATGCAGAATTTTGTCAAATATAGCATGGTCTAGCTTGTGGTGGGGGCACACGAGCAGCCAGCTCTCGGGAGCAAAAACCAAAGTAATACCTGTAGAAGAGGGAAAGTGAACCAGCACTGCAGTTAAGGGCAAGGGGGTCAGGTTTGGAAATTAGCCTGGGACAGTTTATAAGTCAAATTGATTTAACTCTGTTGAATAAGCATATAGAGCTAGAAGCTGCCTAGATATGAGAGCTGTGCTCCATATAAAGATGAATCAATCCCTTGTATAAATGGACCTACTGTTTGGAAGAGAAGTTAGACATCTGAACAGGTCTAAACATTCAGAAGAGTGAAAGATGCATGTGAGATATAATGAACTGGATTCTTGTGTTATATAGGAGGCACTGTGCCATTATTTTGCCTAACCAGGTGAGAAGAAAAAGTTGGGTAAACCTCAAATAGTCTTTATGGCTTAACTGTGAATGGGGGGATATAGTTTTGGTACATTCTTCTTGAAAGCTGGAGAAAGGATGTGAACAAGTGAGGCTTATGTTCGTGGTGGGAAATGGCACCAGATATGAAGGAAATGTGTATTTCGTGTCTTCAGGAAAAATGTATTGAAATGATCATTGAAAAAAAACATGTCTGTTAGCTTAAATGGGTATTTTTTCTTTCAAGTCTTTTGCATGAAGGGATGTCAAAAAATACATTAGCAGAACAGAAAATCTTAGTGTACAGATAGACATAATGATGGGCAAATCTTACAAATCTTATTGTACAGACAGACATTCTGGTGGGCAAATCATATTGTACAGATAGACATACTGTTTGGCATATCTTGCCATGATGTTTTGTAACATGAATTAAATATTTATTTTCAGGTTGAAAAATTTCAGCCCTCTGAGAAACTGTTCAAGAAATATGCAGGAAAAATTTGCTTGGAGAAGTTTGAAGGCCTACATGGTTTTGGTGGGAACGTAACTAACCGCATAGTGGAAACTCAGCGAAGAGCTGATAATGAAAGGTATGGTCTTTTTTTCCTTTTATGGAGTAACTGTGTACTTCTTGCTCCAAAAGTTAGTTCTATCTATATGACTCTCCTGCAGAACCCAGGAAATTGGCTTCATCCACTGGTCAAGGAGCACAGGACATAAATGGTTTGTATATGCATCTGTGCAGAGGATGTAGAGCAATTGGGTATTAAGTGCTTGGTGTGTTCTTTATGGTAATTTTGATATGGACATGAAGGGTCTTGGGGTATGTTGAAATAGTGTTTCAAACGTTGTAGTGATGGGTGATGTTCAGATGACAAGTGGAAGAGTGTGATTCATGTGTGTTTAAGAAATGTGATTTCTGATGAGTTTATATCTGGTGTGTTAGGGTTTAAGACTTAGGAAGTAAATTTTCTGGTGCTTGTTGGGTTATTTCAATTTTTACATGTTTGTCATCATTATATTTGTTGGGGTGGGGGATTTTTGAGTAGAGATTACTGAAGTGTAAGTTAAGGGCAACTGTAGTGCTGTTTTTCCAGAGGCTCTTACCCTTATGTTTTACCGACTACTTCTACCTAACATGTCTACCTGATATTTCTGACTAATGTTACAACAAAGTAATCCCACCTAATGCTCCCAGTTAATGCTCCTACCTACTGCTACTTTTGTTTCTACTTATAGCTTCTGTCTAACATTACTACCTACTACTTCTATCTATTGCTCATACTATTTTGCCAAAAGGTAGGATTATCGCAAGGCAGTCTGTGGGGAAATCCTATCTCTAGCCCATGCCGTGCAGCCGTATACTATTGTTGTGACTACTCTTCCCTCAAACATACCTATTTTTGCCCTTCCAGATGATGTTCTCTCTCTCTCTCCACACATTCTTCAGCACTCCCAGATTCT
Source organism: Panulirus ornatus (assembly GCF_036320965.1). Classification (NCBI taxonomy): domain Eukaryota; kingdom Metazoa; phylum Arthropoda; class Malacostraca; order Decapoda; family Palinuridae; genus Panulirus; species Panulirus ornatus. The sequence continues at coordinate 30,672,712 of NC_092280.1, forward strand.
TCAAACCCCCCTCCCCTACCCTATGATTCACTTCCACTTCCATGGTTCCATTCACTGCCACATTGACTCCATTGAAACGTACATCCCATCTAACTTGTCCCTTAACCTTGCTGAACCTAATAACCTTGCTATTATTCACATTCATTCTCAACTTTTTCCTTTCACACACTTTTCCAAGTTCAGTCACAAACTTCTGCAGTTTCTCACTCAAACCAGCCACCAGTGCTGTATCATCAGCAGACAACTGACTCACTTCCCAGGCCCTCTCATCCTCCACAGACGGCATACTCTCCCCTCTTTCCAAGACTCATGCATTTGCCTCCCTCTTCACAACAACATGCTGTTCTTTGCACTCCTTCCAACAGAAGTCCTTTTTTTATCTTTTTTTTTTTTTTTTTTCTCCGCTGTCTCCCGCGTTTGCGAGGTAGCGCAAGGAAACCGACAAAAGAAATGGCCCGACCCACCCCCATACACATGTATATACATACGTCCACACACGCAAATACACATACCTACACAGCTTTCCATGGTTTACCCCAGACGCTTCACATGCCTTGATTCAATCCACTGACAGCACGTCAACCCCGGTATACCACATCGCTCCAATTCACTCTATTCCTTGCCCTCCTTTCACCCTCCTGCATGTTCGGGCCCCGATCACACAAAATCTTTTTCACTCCATCTTTCCACCTCCAATTTGGTCTCCCTCTTCTCCTCGTTCCCTCCACCTCCGACTCATATATTCTCTTGGTCAATCTTTCCTCACTCATTCTCTCCATGTGCCCGAACCATTTCAAAACACCCTCTTCTGCTCTCTCAACCACGCTCTTTTTATTTCCACACATCTCTCTTACCCTTACGTTACTTACTCGATCACACCACCTCACACCACACATTGTCCTCAAACATCTCATTTCCAGCACATCTATCCTCTTGCGCACAACTCTATCCATAGCCCACGCCTCGCAACCATACAACATTGTTGGAACCACTATTCCTTCAAACATACCCATTTTTGCTTTCCGAGATAATGTTCTCGACTTCCACACATTCTTCAAGGCTCCCAGAATTTTCGCCCCCTCCCCCACCCTATGATCCACTTCCGCTTCCATGGTTCCATCCGCTGCCAGATCCACTCCCAGATATCTAAAACACTTCACTTCCTCCAGTTTTTCTCCATTCAAACTCACCTCCCAATTGACTTGACCCTCAACCCTACTGTACCTAATAACCTTGCTCTTATTCACATTTACTCTTAACTTTCTTCTTTCACACACTTTACCAAACTCAGTCACCAGCTTCTGCAGTTTCTCACATGAATCAGCCACCAGCGCTGTATCATCAGCGAACAACAACTGACTCACTTCCCAAGCTCTCTCATCCCCAACAGACTTCATACTTGCCCCTCTTTCCAAAACTCTTGCATTCACCTCCCTAACCACCCCATCCATAAACAAATTAAACAACCATGGAGACATCACACACCCCTGCCGCAAACCTACATTCACTGAGAACCAATCACTTTCCTCTCTTCCTACACGTACACATGCCTTACATCCTCGATAAAAACTTTTCACTGCTTCTAACAACTTTCCTCCCACACCATATATTCTTAATACCTTCCACAGAGCATCTCTATCAACTCTATCATATGCCTTCTCCAGATCCATAAATGCTACATACAAATCCATTTGCTTTTCTAAGTATTTCTCACATACATTCTTCAAAGCAAACACCTGATCCACACATCCTCTACCACTTCTGAAACCACACTGCTCTTCCCCAATCTGATGCTCTGTACATGCCTTCACCCTCTCAATCAATATCCTCCCATATAATTTACCAGGAATACTCAACAAACTTATACCTATGTAATTTGAGCACTCACTCTTATCCCCTTTGCCTTTGTACAATGGCACTATGCACGCATTCCGCCAATCCTCAGGCACCTCACCATGAGTCATACATACATTAAATAACCTTACCAACCAGTCAACAATACAGTCACCCCCTTTTTTAATAAATTCCACTGCAATACCATCCACACCTGCTGCCTTGCCGGCTTTCATCTTCCGCAAAGCTTTTACTACCTCTTCTCTGTTTACCAAATCATTTTCCCTAACCCTCTCACTTTGCACACCACCTCGACCAAAACACCCTATATCTGCCACTCTATCATCAAACACATTCAACAAACCTTCAAAATACTCACTCCATCTCCTTCTCACATCACCACTACTTGTTATCACCTCCCCATTTGCGCCCTTCACTGAAGTTCCCATTTGCTCCCTCGTCTTACGCACTTTATTTACCTCCTTCCAGAACATCTTTTTATTCTCCCTAAGATTTAATGATACTCTCTCACCCCAACTCTCATTTGCCCTTTTTTTCACCTCTTGCACCTTTCTCTTGACCTCCTGTCTCTTTCTTTTATACATTTCCCACTCAATTTCATTTTTTCCCTGCAAAAATCGTCCAAATGCCTCTCTCTTCTCTTTCACTAATACTCTTACTTCTTCATCCCACCACTCACTACCCTTTCTAATCGACCCACCTCCCACTCTTCTCATGCCACAAGCATCTTTTGCGCAATCCATCACTGATTCCCTAAATACATCCCATTCCTCCCCCACTCCCCTTACTTCCATTGTTCTCACCTTTTTCCATTCTGTACTCAGTCTCTCCTGGTACTTCCTCACACAAGTCTCCTTCCCAAGCTCACTTACTCTCACCACCCTCTTCACCCCAACATTCACTCTTCTTTTCTGAAAACCCATACAAATCTTCACCTTAGCCTCCACAAGATAATGATCAGACATCCCTCCAGTTGCACCTCTCAGCACATTAACATCCAGAAGTCTCTCTTTCGCGCGCCTGTCAATTAACACGTAATCCAATAACGCTCTCTGGCCATCTCTCCTACTTACATAAGTATACTTATGTATATCTCGCTTTTTAAACCAGGTATTCCCAATCATCAGTCCTTTTTCAGCACATAAATCTACAAGCTCTTCACCATTTCCATTTACAACACTGAACACCCCATGTATACCAATTATTCCCTCAACTGCCACATTACTCACGTTTGCATTCAAATCACCCATCACTATAACCCGGTCTCGTGCATCAAAACCACTAACACACTCATTCAGCTGCTCCCAAAACACTTGCCTCTCATGATCTTTCTTCTCATGCCCAGGTGCATATGCACCAATAATCACCCATCTCTCTCCATCAACTTTCAGTTTTACCCATATTAATTGAGAATTTACTTTCTTACATTCTATCATATACTCCCACAACTCCTGTTTCAGGAGTATTGCTACTCCTTCCCTTGCTCTTGTCTTCTCACTAACCCCTGACTTTACTCCCAAGACATTCCCAAACCACTCTTCCCCTTTACCCTTGAGCTTCGTTTCACTCAGAGCCAAAACATCCAGGTTCCTTTCCTCAAACATACTACCTATCTCTCCTTTTTTCACATCTTGGTTACATCCACACACATTTAGGCACCCCAATCTGAGCCTTCGAGGAGGATGAGCACTCCCCGCGTGACTCCTTCTTCTGTTTCCCATTTTAGAAAGTTAAAAAAAAAAAAAAATACAAGGAGGGGAGGATTTCTGGCCCCCCGCTCCCGTCCCCTCTAGTCGCTTTCTACGACACGCGAGGAATGCGTGGGAAGTATTCTTTCACCTCTATCCCCAGGGATAATATATATATATATATATATATATATATATATATATATATATATACACATACACACACACATACATACGCACATATACACACACACACACATACATATATACATATGAAAAATGTAAGAAACAATTTAGAAAACTGAAACTTCTAGCTTGAAATGCAATGAAAACATGGATGTCACATAATGGTTCAACCTCTGGCTATGGAAAAAGGAAATGTATTATTTATTTACACAAACGTCAATAGTAGTTCTCATCAATTTGACCACTGTATCAATAAGCTTCAATATCTAAGCTACATTTTTTCCAATTTCACTATTTTCTTGTCAAAGCACCACGTATGAAAACTATCACTCTAGTAACACAACTATAAACATTTACTTCCCCTTTAAAAAAGTTCTGGGGAAGTCTGTCTCGATACACTGCGGGACACTCTACCACCTGGCGAGGTTTGTGTTGCAATGGTTCTTGATTCACAAACGTAGTAGCATCACTGGTGGGCCAAGGTAGTTCCGTTGGCGAAGAGGAGCTCATGAAACATGTCGGAAAGCATGCTACTGCAGGCAGGAGTGAAGGCTGATGCAAACATCCATGGCCAAGCGTTCATCTCTACTGCTATGCCGTCTACAACTGCTCGTGCAGGACGACGAGCAGGGCGAGGTGCAGTCCGGTTGTGGCCTTGCATTAAGAACGAGTTGCACCTCCTCAACACCTTCATAACAGGCGAACAAATCGTCATGGTATTTTCGTCGTCCTGTGACAAATCTACGATGCCATTTGCCGTAACAATCATACTGTTCCCCTGCACAACACTTATGAACTCGTACAGTCCGACCGCCTGCTGATGAGAGATCCTAGCCCCCATGATGGTTGTCAGCGGTCCTTTATGGTCCTTTATGTAATTATGACTAAAATTACATTTTCAGGAATGTGAATTTATGTATACCCTTACAAGCAAACAATTCCTGATATATCTGTGAATTTTTGTATACTTCTTCAGGCAAAGAGTTCGTGATAAATCCGAGAGGGCAACTGTAGAACAAGTTTTAGACCCACGAACTCGGATGATTCTTTTCAAATTTCTTAACAAAGGCACCATCACACAGGTAAGACATAGCTTTTGTTGAGATAGTATTAATGTGTTGAAGATGATGCTGACATGTTACTTTGATTTATAAACTGTTGATTATGTGCATGATTACTTCACTCTGTTTTATGTGCTGCTGGCATTCAAACATAAACATCTCTAAGTTTTACACTTGAAAAGTTCACAATGATAGACATATTTTTCAGAGCTATGCAGTAACCTAACACTGAGGGATGTCACCACACAACAAGCCCATTCTTTCTCTCTCTCTCTCTCTCTCTCTCTCTCTCTCTCTCTCTCTCTCTCTCTCTCTCTCTCTCTCTCTCTCTCACACACGCACACACATATGCATATACACCAAGGGATATCACTGTACATCAGGCCCGTTCTCTTTTTCTCCCCTTAGGGCATTTGATAGAATTGAATTCAAGAATTTTGTTGCAGAAAGCATCAGAATGAAATAAGATATATACTAGGAAGGTGCAAGGAACTAAAGACATGTAGGAACCTTACACTAGTGGCAAACAGAACTGTGCCAAACAGTTAATCTTTCTTTCATATTTGTCTCCTGTTTCCCGCATCAGTACCTGATGAAGAAATGCTGCATTCACTCACATCCATTCTTTTGCTGTTATGTGCAGTGCACCAAAACCACAGTTCCCTATCCACTACCAAGCCATGCAAACTTTTTCATGATTTCCCGGTGTAGCGCCTTGATGTAGTTCACTGTCAGCACGTTATTTTGTTAGATATTGATAAAGAATTGAAACAGTGTTTAGTCAGATGCACTGCCACATGGCTCAAAAAATGGTTGTGAGTCAGATTCTTTTCATAATCTTGGACAGGGTAAAATAACGACAGTTTGTAGTAGCATTGGCCCAAATTTTGTAAGAATGAAAGTTGAATAAGGGTGATGGTGGGAATTGTGAAATCATGTTATTTGCATTGTCTTTATAATTCATAACTGCTGTACATGTTATTGATGGTGATATGGCTACTATCATTGTTCAGATTAATCATGTGAATATGAATACTTACCTGGAAAGTTACTAAATGCTTTAAGAAATGTACTAAGGCATGTATTTGATTAGGGAGAGGTTAAACCAAGTGAACTGGTGAAGATGGGTGCGTGGCAAGGATGAGTGATGTCACCACAGTTGTTTACTGTGTTTGTTGATGAGATGGTGAAGAAGATAAATGCAAGGTCCTTAGAGAGAGAAGCAGACCTTTGTTATATGGATGGTTTGGGGGACATGGGAGGTGAATCTGTTGCTATTTGCAGATGACGTGGCTTAGGTGATGATTTCAGCAGAGAGTAACTCCAGAAGCTGGTGACGGAGTGTGGGAGAATACATGGAAGAAAATATGTGAGGGTAAATGTGAATGAAAGTTGGGTAATAAGGTGTAACAGGGGATGAGACAGAATGGTTGTAATGAAAGTTTCAATGAGGAGGACTTGGTGGAAGTAGAGTTTTGTAGGTGTCTGGAGTGGACCTATCAGTGGATGCAACCATGGGGGCTAAAGTGAGTCATTGGGTTTAAGATGAGGCTAAGGACCTAGGTTTAGTTAGAAGTGTCGGGAAGGTAGAAGTCACTCTCTGTTAGAGGAGAAGTGGGTATGTGTAAGGGTTTAGTAATACTGAGTGTTATATGGATGCTTGAATGTAAACGAGAGGAAGTGGGTGGATGTATTGAGGGATAAAATACCTGATGATTATGACATGTGGTGTGAGGCAGGTTGTTGGTGTAAATATGAATTACTGTTGTGAGATGTGGGAAGGGAGCAGGGCTGTTGAACTTGCAATTTACTGTGTGGATAGATAATGTGCAGGTAAGGTTGACGTGCTCTTCAAGCCATAACATCAACCTGTAGACACAAATTGAATTTTTAATGAATTGTTATGGCTTTTCACACAAACTACACCCTGTTCATTATGTCATCTGTATGTGTGTTTGTGGTGCAGCAGTTTGGTGTTGCCAAGAAAGAGTAATATTTCTTCAGTGTAATTTTTTCCAGAGAAAAGAAAAGGTGCTGCAGTGAAAATGTTCGCAAAGAAAAGTAATGATGCTGCTGTGTGAATGTTTGAAAGGAGTAATTGTAATGCAGATTGAATGTTGTCACAAAGAAGTAATGGTGATGCAGTGTGATTGTTGTCAAGGAGAACTAATGGCAATTAAGTGTAAATGATGTCAGAGAGAAGTGATGGTGGTGCAGTGTGAATGCTGTCAGAGAGTAGTAATTTTGATACAGTATAAATGTTGTCATAGAGAAGTAATGGTGATGCAGTATGAATGTAGTCAGAGAGAAGTACTGGGAATGCAGTGTGAATGTTGTCAAAGAGAAGTAATGATGATGCAGAGTGATTATGAAAGATTAGTAATTGTGGTGCATTGCGAATGTTGTCAAAGAGAAGTAATGGTGATGTATTGCGAGTGTTTTCTGAGGAAAGTAATGGTGATACAGTGTGGATGTTGCCAAAGAGAAATGATTATGATGTGTTGTGAATGTTTTCAGAGAAAACTGAAGGTAATGTAGTTTGAAAGTTGACAAAGAAAAGAGACTTCATTGGGTAAAAGAGTTTCCCCATATGTGATGGTACTGTCTCAGGTAACTGGGGCCAGCCAGTGCACTGCCCTAGAAGCTGTCTGTATATCTGCTTATGTTTTTGATGAGGGATTTATTTACAGATAAATGGCTGTATTTCTACTGGCAAAGAAGCAAATGTGTATCATGCTGTGGGCAGTGATGGCCAAGACTATGCTGTTAAAGTATACAAAACCTCCATTCTCACCTTCAGAGATCGGGATAGATATGTATCCGGTGATTATAGGTATAATTCTTATGGTTTAAGTAAAATTAAGTGAAAAAAGAATCTGTTTCCTAATTATCTGTTTAGCAACATTTTGTATGCTTTCAATTCTATTAAACTTTGTAACTAGGATACTCTATATATTACTCTTTAATGTCTGCTCACAGCCTCCAAGGTTTCATTTGATGATTCTCTCTAGTTTATCAGGGGTCACACCTCTAAACTTTGCATGATTACTTTTTCTTTTTTTATTCCCAGCATACATTCCATAATTGCAATAATTGCATGTCAGTTGCTGCTCATGCTACCCCAGTTTATGCTATCTCCTGATGATACAGATTTGGTCTCTCTCTCTCTCTCTCTCTCTCTAGGCTACCATGACAGGCAAAAGCCCACATCAAGGCCGGGCCTCAAATTGAAGTATAGAGAGGATTATGAAAGGGAGAAAGAATAAACAAAATATTTATAAATTTAGGAGGAAGTGAAAAACCTGTCTTTTAAAATGTACCAGTTCATAGTTATTCAGAAAGACGTGAGAAGGTAGAGTTCCAGAGCTTCGAGGTGTAGGAGAAGAAACAGTTATCAAAATGGCTCACCCCTGAGTTGCCAAGTGCCACACTAAGTAACCAATGATGCAGCAGCTTGCTAAGTGTTAAGCAGTGTAGCTAGTTGTGGGAGTTCACAAGCAGCAAGCTCTCAGTAGCAAAAACTAAAGTAATACCTTTAGAAGAGGGAAAGTGAACCAGTATTGTGAGGTAGGGTAATAGGGTCAACTTTAGAAGTTAGCCTGGGAGAGTTTATAAGTTGGATTGTTATCATCTTGACTCTGTCAAGTGAGGATGCAGAGTTATAACCACCCCAGATGTGGTAGCAGTAATCCATATGAGGACGAATCAGGTTTTTTTCAGAAGAAAAGAAGTATAGACATCTATACAGGACTCCCAGTTTCTTAGAAGTGGACTTAGCTATTGCCATAGTATGGGATTTCTAAGAAAGAGTGAATGTTACAATAATTCCAAGTAAACCATGGAAAGCTGTGTAGGTATGTATATTTGCGTGTGTGGACGTATGTATATACATGTGTATGGGGGGGGGGTTGGGCCATTTCTTTCGTCTGTTTCCTTGCGCTACCTCGCAAACGTGGGAGACAGCGACAAAGTATAATAAAAAAAAAAAAAAAAAAAAATTCCAAGTTTGTTTATTGAGTCAGTAGGTGGAATTACAGAACTGTCAAAAGAGAGACAATAGTTGTAAGGAGTTTTCAATGGAGAGAAGGGTAGAAGATGAGTCCTGGAGGCATTAAATTTAAATTTAACAAGATTTCATCTGTGTTACTGAGATATCCTGTCCAAGTCTGAGTTAGGCTTATATACCTCATTTATATTTACTGAGACTGTGCATATTAGCTATCTTTTAATGTATGTATGTAAATATCAATTATTATTTCTGTTCAGAGTTAAAAGGATCAGATACACGCAGCCTTCATAGTTCCGGGCACCCACGTCCTTAACACATGTTCAGCATGTTAAAATGAAACATGGACTTAGAAGAGTGCTTTTTACACTTTCACTGTACAGGTTGAACCTCTTTAATCTGGCCATTGCCAGACCACAAAAAATGCCAGAAATTAGAAATTGACCCCTAAGGGAACCCTCTATATAAACATATTCCTGACCCCTAGTCTTGCCAGCTCATTCCACATACATATTGCTGTGTTGTCAAAGGTAGATCAAAGCTTGAAATAAAAAGTAATACAACCATTAGATCTTTCAAGCAAGGTTTATATTGTTACATCAGTTTACATTAGAAGTATCCCCATATGGAAACTCCTCACTATCTTTGGGAAAGGGTTTTTTTTGGCATATGACACCAATACAGGCAGATTCCTTAGCATTATGCACTTGTTCTAGGGCTAAGTTTTCCACTGCCACTGACTGCAGATTCATCCACAAACTTTGTTGCAGCTTTGTGACGAGTAGTTAATTTAATGAATGACCATAGGTTGGTAGTTGCCTTTGGTTGACTCTTGTTACTATTGTTGTTTTATTGTTATCATCATGGCAGCCAGCCTGCACTGTGTCATACCCAGCCAGGCAGCTGGCTCATTTACTCTCTCTCTATGTACATATTGCTGTTGGTATAATGTTATTGATTATTTAGTTAGGATTTTTAGGAGTGTATAGCTTATTGTGAAGTACCTGAGGGTTAGTGGAATGTTTGCGTAGTTCCATTGTATAAAAGTAAGGGAGACAAAAGTGACCATTGAATTACAGAGGTATAAGTATGTTAGGTGTACCTGGTAAGTTGAATGAGGTAGTGGTGATTGAAAGGATGGTGGTATGCAAAGAACATCAACTAGGGAGAAACAAAGTGATTTCAGGAATGGTGGAGGATGTCTGGATGGATAGTAGCCATGTAATATTACACGTGTAATCTCTAATAATTTTTTGTGTTTAGATTTCGTCACGGATATGGGAAACACAATCCTCGAAAAATGGTACGCGCATGGGCAGAGAAGGAGATGAGCAATCTATTTCGTATGTACAACTGTGACTTACCAGTTCCGAGGCCTGTGGTTCTACGCTCACATGTCCTCATTATGGAATTTCTTGGTACAAACTCGATGCCATCACCAAGACTTAAGGTAGTTATTACATTTAGTGACTGTGTGAGGATAATGTATCTACTACATTCAGGTTCTTAATATATAAAGAATCCTCTGCCTTTTGTTTATCTTTTTTTGAATGATGGGGATTTCATTTTTTTAGTATGATTAACATGTCACTTCTTTTGATAGGAGTTAATTCTCTTTTTCTTTTGGACCTGATTCTTATGTTCCTGCTGCATTGGAGAAGAATCATACTCATATACTTCTTTCTCTCTTGGCACACCTATTTCTGCATCATCCATGCTCTTGCTTTATAATACAAATTTTGCTATCCATGTATCTTATATGTTGTACAAGGTGAGTAAGAGGGGCATGAGCTCTTCTACCATATTATTAGTTTCTAAATGTAGGAATGTAGTGAATGTAGGTTTGCGGCAGGGGTGTGTGATGTCTCCATGGTTGTTTAATTTGTTTATGGATGGGGTTGTAAAGGAGGTAAATGCAAGAGTCCTGGAAAGAGGGGCAAGTATGAAGTCTGTTGGGGATGAGAGAGCTTGGGAAGTGAGTCAGTTGTTGTTCGCTGATGATACAGCGCTGGTGGCTGATTCATGTGAGAAACTGCAGAAGCTGGTGACTGAGTTTGGTAAAGTGTGTGGAAGAAGAAAGTTGAGAGTAAATGTGAATAAGAGCAAGGTTATTAGGTACAGTAGGGGTGAGGGTCAAGTCAATTGGGAGGTGAGTTTGAATGGAGAAAAACTGGAGGAAGTGAAGTGTTTTAGATATCTGGGAGTGGATCTGTCAGCGGATGGAACCATGGAAGCGGAAGTGGATCATAGGGTGGGGGAGGGGGCGAAAATTTTGGGAGCCTTGAAAAATGTGTGGAAGTCGAGAACATTATCTCGGAAAGCAAAAATGGGTATGTTTGAGGGAATAGTGGTTCCAACAATGCTGTATGGTTGCGAGGCGTGGGCTATGGATAGAGATGTGCGCAGGAGGATGGATGTGCTGGAAATGAGATGTTTGAGGACAATGTGTGGTGTGAGGTGGTTTGATCGAGTAATTAACGTAAGGGTAAGAGAGATGTGTGGAAATAAAAAGAGCGTGGTTGAGAGAGCAGAAGAGGGTGTTTTGAAATGGTTTGGGCACATGGAGAGAATGAGTGAGGAGAGATTGACCAAGAGGATATATGTGTCGGAGGTGGAGGGAACGAGGAGAAGAGGGAGACCAAATTGGAGGTGGAAAGATGGAGTGAAAGGGATTTTGTGTGATCGGGGCCTGAACATGCAGGAGGGTGAAAGGAGGGCAAGAAATAGAGTGAATTGGAGTCATGTGGTATACAGGGGTTGACGTGCTGTCAGTGGATTGAAGCAAGGCATGTGAAGCGTCTGGGGTAAACCATGGAAAGCTGTGTAGGTATGTATATTTGCGTGTGTGGACGTGTGTATGTACATGTGTATGGGGGGGGGGGTTGGGCCATTTCTTTCGTCTGTTTCCTTGCGCTACCTCGCAAACGCGGGAGACAGCGACAAAGTATAAAAAAAAAAAAAAAAAAAAAAAAAATGTAGGAACATAAGGAGGGCAAGAATTTATCTGTGAGCTCAGCTCGTGATGTCATCATGCTAAGGTGAGAAAGGCGAGTATGTATATTTTTTCCTGACTCCTCACTTATTTTTTTTACCTTCTTCATTTCATACAAGTGTTTTAAGGAATGTTGTCTTTTTCATATAGAGAAGATTGCTAACGATGAATAGGTCTTTTCTTTGGATTGAGAAGGTAGCCATATTTGAAAGTTTGTTTCCACTGTCATCTGACATTTGGGTCATTGGACTTAATAAAGTGGGAGTTGATGTGCTTTACATAATTATAACAAGTTGAGGATTAAAGTAAAAGTTTTGTGTGCTTTATGTACTTTTAACAGGTTGAGGAAGTGAATGGCGAGAAGGATGTATTTTTGCACTTTTCTTAGGACGTAGGTAGAGTTTGGCCATTTTTTATGCAATTCAAACCTAGCCCTAGTGGCTCTTTCAGGCATTCTCAGGGATGACCTTCCTTAGAAAACAGGTTAAATATCCCCTTACGTGTTAAACCGAGTGTTTTTTGTGTTGTAGATAGATTTTTGTATGCTGCCTCGCTAAAGTGGGAAGTGCAATCAGTTGTAAAAGAAACATGAATTTGTAGAAATAAATAATTTTGATTTATGCTCAGATCATCTAGTTCCCATCAAGTGATAAAGTGGTCGAGTTCATACTTTATGTTCACTAGTAATTGCTTGTGATGTTTTTTAGTTAAGGAAGCCTTTACAGCTCTCAGATGATAGATTTTTTGTTTTGTCCGACAGGATGCAGAAACTTCAGATTCCAAGGCACGAGAGCTTTACTACGACCTAATTGTCCAAATGTGGATTATGTATCGCGATTGCCGTCTTGTCCATGCTGATCTCAGTGAATACAATCTCCTGTAAGTTTTCACTGCTTGCTTACAGATGTGTGGAGTAAAAGTTTCCTGATACATAGTATTTTTTTTTCATGTCAGCTGAGGCCCTAATCAGTACCATCTCATTAACATTTTTTAATTTCTTTATTTTCTTGGAGCTACCTTGCTGATGCAGGGAGTGGCAATGCTGTTTCCTTTGGAATCAATATTACTTATGAAAAGCAAATACACAAAGAATTATAATCTTAATATTAGTGATGGTCTATACAAATTAGATAACTGTATTGTTGATAAAATTTGTAAAATGGTAAGTTTATGAACGCTCGTATGTCTTGGACAATCGCATGTTTACCAATTGGCATCCTAGCTTTGTCTCTTCGATGTATATCAGTCGACTCATATTTCTCTCTTGTGTCTCCCCTGATGATGTGATTATTACACGAAAGTGCACTTGGGAACTTATCGTGTTTCATTTTCATTGTGGACTCATAGGAATATCTTGATCATGTGCAAAATTGTGATCCTTTCCAATATATATATATATATATATATATATATATATATATATATATATATATATTGGAGACGCGGGAGACAGAGACAAAGCAAAATAAAAGATAAGAATAATAAATATATATGTATGTGAGAAATACTTAGAAAAGCAAATGGACTCGTATGTAGCATTTATGGATCTGGAGAAGGCATTTGATAGAGATGCTTTGTGGAAGGTACTAAGAATATATGGTGTGGGAGGCAAGTTGTTAGAAGCAGTGAAAAGTTTTTTTATTGAGGATGTAAGGCATGTTTACGTGTAGGAAGAGAGGAAAGTGATTGGTTCTCAGTGAATGTAGGTTTGCGGCAGGGGTGTGTGATGTCTCCATGGTTGTTTAATTTGTTTATGGATGGGGTTATTAGGGAGGTGACTGCAAGAGTTTTGGAAAGGGGGGCAACTATGCAGTCTGTTGGGGATGAGAGAGCTTGGGAAGTGAGTCAGTTGTTGTTTGCTGATGATACAGCGCTGGTGGCTGATTCATGTGAGAAACTGAAACTGCAGAAGCTGGTGACTGAGTTTGGTAAAGTGTGTGAAAGAAGAAAGTTAAGAGTAAATGTGAATAAGAGCAAGGTTATTAGGTACAGTAGGGTTGAGGGTCAAGTCAATTGGGAGGTAAGTTTGAATGGAGAAAAACTGGAGGAAGTAAAGTGTTTTAGATATCTGGGAGTGGATCTGGCAGCGGATGGAACCATGGAAGCGAAGTGAATCATAGGGTGGGGGAGGGGGCGAAAATCCTGGGAGCCTTGAAGAATGTGTGGAAGTCGAGAACATTATCTCGGAAAGCAAAAATGGGTATGTTTGAAGGAATAGTGGTTCCAACAATGTTGTATGGTTGTGAGGCATGGGCTATGGATAGAGTTGTGCGCAGGAGGGTGGATGTGCTGGAAATGACATGTTTGAGGAAAGTATGTGGTGTGAGGTGGTTTGATCGAGTAAGTAATGTAAGGGTAAGAGAGATGTGTGGAAATAAAAAGAGCATGGTTGAGAGAGCAGAAGAGGGTGTTTTGAAATGGTTTGGGCACATGGAGAGAATGAGCGAGGAAAGATTGACCAAGAGGATATATGTGTCGGAGGTGGAGGGAACGAGGAGAAGTGGGAGACCAAAGTGGAGGTGGAAAGATGGAGTGAAAAAGATTTTGAGTGATCGTTGCCTGAACATGCAGGAGGGTGAAAGAAGGGCAAGGAATAGAGTGAATTGGATCGATGTGGTATACCGGGGTCGACGTGCTGTCAGTGGATTGAATCAGGGCATGTGAAGCGTCTGGGGTAAACCATGGAAAGTTGTGTGGGGCCTGGATGTGGAAAGGGAGCTGTGGTTTCGGGCATTATTACATGACAGCTAGAGACTGAGTGTGAACGAATGGGGCCTTTGTTGTCTTTTCCTAGCGCTACCTCGCACACATGAGGGGGGAGGGGGATGTTATTTCATGTGTGGCGAAGGCTTGGCATGAGAGTCAGGCAGGAAAGGAGAGAGAGGCTTGGGACGATAGTCAGGCAGGACAGGAGAGGGAGGATTGGGACGAGAGTCATGTAGTAGAGGAGAACGAGGCTTGGGATGAGAGTCAGGCTGGCGATGGGAATGAATAAAGGCAGACAGTGTGACTTGTGTGCATGTGTATATATGTATGTATCTGTGTGTGTATATAGATGTATGGACGTGTATGTATATACATGTGTATGGGGGTGGGTTGGGCCATTTCTTTCGTCTGTTTCCTTGCGCTACCTCGCAAACGCGGGAGACAGCGACAAAGCAAAATAAATAAATAGATAAATATATATATGTTGTTACACTTAACCGCCGTCTCCCGCGTAAGCGAGGTAGCGCAAGGAAACAGACGAGGAATGGCCCAACCCAACCACATACAGATGTATATACATGAACGCCCACACACACATATAGATACATATACATTCCAACGTATACATACACAGACATATACATATGTACACATGTACATATCCATACTTGCTGCCTTCATCCGTTCTCGTCGCCACCCCGCCACACACGAATCAGCACCCCCTTACCCCATCTCCAATCCAGCGCAAAAAAAAAAAAAAAAAGCCACATTCGTTCACACTCAGTCTCTAGCTGTCATGTATAATGTACCAAAACCACAGCTACCTTTCCACATCCAGGCCCCACAAAACTTTCCATGGTTTACCCCAGCCGCTTCACATGCCTTGCATCAATCCATGTCGTAGAAATATATATATATATATTCATAATTATTTGCCATTTTCCGCATCAGCAAGTTAGTGTTAAGAACAGAGGACTTATCATAAGAGGGAAAATCCTCAATTGTCTTTCTCTGTTCCTTTTGGAAAAGTAGAAACTGGAGGGGAGGATTTCCACCCTTCCACTCCTTCCCCTTTTAGTCGCCTTTTATGACATGCAGGGAATATGTGGGAAGTATTCTTTCTCCCCTATCCCCAGGGATAAATATATATATATATATATATATATATATATATATATATATATATATATATATATATATATATATATATATATATATCACTTGCTCATGTATTACAGTGCTTTCTGCCTATATTCTTAATCACAATATGTAGTGTAAGCACAAAGAGTAATATTTACTCCTGCTGTACAGGGTATTTCATACAGTATTGAACTTGCATACTGTTTGTACATGACACAAACATATTCATTATTTAGGCATAATGTATATAAATTGTAGGTGTTTTCCTTGTTGATTATATCTCTACTTTCTGTGTTTACGACTACTGAAGGCTAGTTCTTTTATTTTAAAAGAGGATGTTCAGACTGATTATCAGAATATTGAATTTGTTTATATTCAAAGATGTTGGAAACAACAGTTAGGTTTGCTCCATGTTTTAAAGATGGATTTGTTGCAAATATTTGTAGCAAAACCTATGATATTAGTATGAGGTCCTAAGAAATGAGTATTATCGTTATGCCCTCTCACTCTTCAAGAAATGGATGTAAAAATTGATATAAGCATAAACATAGATGCAAGGTCTTGTGGAAGGAATGATTAACTCCAGCTTTTCTGATTCACAATCATTGTTCTTTCATGTTTTTATGTATTTTAGGCTCAGTTCATGGCCAGAAGAGCCATGTGAGGCTTTCAATGAAGCAAAAGAAAAAAAAAAAAAAAGCTAGAGCTTTAGAAGTAAGAAGAAAGGAAAAACTAATTTCGGTTTTGGAGGAAGTGGAAAACTTGCTTTTTAAGAAGGAGCAAATCTTACCAACTCTGAAAGATATTAGATGGGAAAGAATTCCAAAGCTGAGTGATTCAGGGAAAAATAGACATCACAATGACTTATCTTTGAATTGCCTACAGCCACACTGTGATCATGGAACAGTGTTGGTTGTCCAGTGTTACACATTTAAGTTAATGATGGGGAAAACAAGCAACTCATTTTAGGGAGCAGAAACTAAAATGATATCTATAGAAGAGGAAAACAGTATGGCAAGTTTTGAGGTCAAACGGAAAACTGACAGGTCAGATTGCTTTGAACTTTACTATCAAGTAAATACATAGAGATAAAACCTCAGATTATCCCTGGGGATAGGGGATTAAGAATACTTCCCACGTATTCCCTGTGTGTCGTAGAAGGCGACTAAAAGGGGAGGGAGCGGGGGGGCTGGAAATCCTCCCCTCTCGTTTTTTTTTTTTTTTTTGTTCCAAAAGAAGGAACAGAGAATTGGGCCAGGTGAGGGTATTCCCTCAAAGGCCCAGTCCTCTGTTCTTAACGCTACCTCGCTAATGCGGGAAATGGCGAATAGTTTGAAAGAAAGAATATATATATATATATATATATTATCCCTGGAGACAGAGGAGAAAGATACTTCACACATATGCCCTGCATGTAAAAGGGGTGGCAGCAGGGGGCTGGAAATCCTCTTCTTCAATTTTACTTTTCCAAAATAAGGAATAGAAATGAGGGTCAAGTGAGGATTTTTCCCATCTGAGGCTCAGTCATCTGTTTTTGGCACTACCTCACTGATGTGGGAAATGGCGAATATGTTAGAAAAAATGTATGTGTTATCCAAGCGGATCGGGGAGAAAGAATACTGCACATGTATTCCCTGTATGTTGTAGAAGGCGACTAAGAGGGGTAGGAGCAGGGGGCTGGAAATCTTCCCCACATGTTTTACTTTTCCAAATGAAGGGACAGGTAAGTGGGCTAAGTAAGGATTTTTCCCTCTAAGACTTAGTCATCTGTTCTTGATGGTACTTAACTAATGTGGGAAATGGCGAATATATATTGGGGGTGTATATATTTTTCTTCCTATTATGATTATTATACTTGATCGCCATTTCCTGCATTAGTGAGGTAGCACTAGAAAACGACGAAGAAAGACCCTACCACTCAACATACACATATACACACATACATGTACATATACATACATATACATTCACCTACTTAAACATACATACACATGTACATATCCATATTTGGTCGCCTTTATCCATTCCGGTGCCACCCTGCCCCACAGGAAACTGCATATAGAAGGTATATGATAGGGTTGACAAAGATGCTTTGTGGAAGGTCTTCAGAATATACAGAGTGAGAGGTAAGCTGCTAAGCTGCTAGAACCAGTGAGAATTTTTTTCAAGGGTGTAAGGCTTGTGTACAGATGATGTGATATGTGGATGGGAATGTGCTCTGAGAGGGCTGAACCAGGCATATGAAGTGGTCTTGGTAAACTGCAGCGTAGTCTGTGGGGCTTGGCTGTGGATGATAGTCTTTGGATTTGAAACTTTTTATGTAGTGGGTAGAGATTAGATGTGGCAGATGAAGTCATTATTCACAAAGAATAAAGAAAAGCAATTTGATATAAACGAATATGTATACATCAAAATTATCATAACTTTTATTTTGTCAGCTACCATCAGGGTCGACCATTCATCATTGATGTGTCTCAGTCTGTGACCCCAGATCACCCACGTTCGTTGGACTTCTTACGCAAGGACTGCACTAACATAACAGGTTTGTTATGTTTGTTCATGGCTCATAAAATCAATAAAAGAAATTTCTATTGCAGGTTAGTTATTTAGGATATGAACCAGCACAACTTTCTTAAAATTTTTGAAACTTTTGACTTATGTTTCGGTTCTTTTTCTCTTTTGATGTTTCTCATTGAGGGATAACATAACAAAGTTGAATGCTTTAGATAAGGAGACAAACATCTTTTTTTTATTTAATACTCTTTCTCCATCTTTTCATTGATGTGATCACTCTTGTTTTGACTCTGTATAGGCCAGAGACCCTGTGTATTATGCATAGGGAACACTTCATCATCTGATTCTCATATAGCTGTTAATTCCTGTGGATATTGTTGCTAATGGATAATGTGTGAAGATAAACACTTCTCAGAAGAAAGTATGGTGCTTTTCTTTTCTTTCATTGAAATATTTTTTATCCATAGGCAAGAATTTATATTACATTAGTGAATCAGTTTCCTCTCTTTTCTTTCCTGATAACATTGTAGCTCTTCCACCAACTGAGAAAGCCACACTTTTTAGGTTTATTTATTATTTTGTGTGATCGGGGCCTGAACATGCAGGAGGGTGAAAGGAGGGCAAGGAATAGAGTGAATTGGATTGATGTGGTATACCGGGGTTGACGTGCTGTCAGTGGATTGAATCAGGGCATGTGAAGCGTCTGGGGTAAACCATGGAAAGCTGTGTAGGTATGTATATTTGCGTGTGTGGACGTATGTATATACATGTGTATGGGGGTGGGTTGGGCCGTTTCTTTCGTTTGTTTCCTTGCGCTACCTCGCAAACGTGGGAGACAGCAACAAAGCAAAAAAAAAAAAAAAAAAACCTTTCCTTCTACTTTGGTCAGCTCTAACATTCTCCTCTAGATTTACTATAGACTCTACCTATTACTCTTCCTACATTCTTTTATTGTTTGATATGAAGAGTACTCCTCCCTTGATAGACAAGGGATGATATTCTTCCATGTGTTGTACTAGTATGTGCCCCTAAGCTTGCTAATGTATTAGCTGAGTGTTTCACAACCAGAGTGCTACAGCACAATGGTGTCCAGTAGTGTCCTTAGTAAGCCATAGTACTTTCCTAATTAAAGAAATAAAATGGATATCTCTGACTTAACAAACAACTGCAGTATTTTTTTTATGAAAATATAGGAATGTAAGTCTGAATGGAGAAAAATTGGAGGAAGTGAAGTGTTTTAGATATGTGGGAGTGGATTTAGCATTGAATGGAACCATGGAAACGGAAGTGAGTCACAGGGTGGGGGGTTGGGAGTGAAGGTTCTGGGAGTGATCAAGAATGTGTAGAAAGCGAGAGTGTTGTCTGAGAGAGCAAAAATGGGTTTGTTTGAAGGAATAGTAGTTCCAACAATTTTATATGGTTGCAAGGCATGGGGTATAGATAGGGTTGTACACAGGAGGGTTGCTTCTAGCAACTTACGTCCCACTCCACATACTCTTAATACCTTCCACAGAGCATCTCTATCAACTCTATCATATGCCCTCTCCAGATCCATAAATGCTACATACAAATCCATCTGCTTTTCTAAGTATTTCTCACATACATTCTTCAAAGCAAACACCTGATCCACACATCCCCTACCACTTCTGAAACCACACTGCTCCTCCCCAGTCTGGTGCTCTGTACATGCCTTGACCCTCTTGATCAATACCCTACCATATAATTTCCCAGGAATACTCAACAAACTTATATCTCTGTAATTTGAACACTCACCTTTATCCCCTTAACCTTTGTAAAGTGGCACTATACATACATTCCGCCAATCCTCAGGCACTTCACCATGAACCATACATACATTGAATGTCCTCACCAACCAGTCAACAACACAGTCACCCCCTTTTTTGATAAATTCCACTGCAATACCATCCAAACCTGCTGCCTTGCTGGCTTTCATCATTCACGAAGCTTTCACTACCTCTTCTCTGTTTACCAAATCATTCTCCCTAACCCTCTCACTTCGTACACCACCTCGACCAAAACACCCTATATCTGCAGGAGACAGCGTCAAAGTATAATGAAAATAAAGTATTTATTTATTTTATTTTGCTT
Source organism: Panulirus ornatus (assembly GCF_036320965.1). NCBI lineage: Eukaryota > Metazoa > Arthropoda > Malacostraca > Decapoda > Palinuridae > Panulirus > Panulirus ornatus. The sequence continues at coordinate 30,692,968 of NC_092280.1, forward strand.
TGTCGCTGTCTCCCGCATTTGCGAGGTAGCGCAAGGAAACAGAAGAAAGAAATGGCCCAACCCACCCCCATACACATGTATATACACACACATCCACACACGCAAACATACACACCCATACATCTCAATGTACACACATATATATACACACACAGACACATACATATATACCCATGCACACAATTCACACTGCCTGCCTTTATTCATTCCCATCGCCACCTCGCCACACATGGAATACCATCCCCCTCCCCCCTCATGTGTGCGAGGTAACGCTAGGAAAAGATAACAAAGGCCCCATTCGTTCACACTCAGTCTCCAGCTGTCATGCAATAATGCCCAAAACCACAGCTCCCTTTCCACATCCAGGCCCCACACAACTTTCCATGGTTTACCTCAGACGCTTCACATGCCCTGATTCAATCCACTGACAGCACGTCAACCCCGGTATACCACATTGATCCAATTCACTCTATTCCTTGCCCGCCTTACACCCTCCTGCATGTTCAGACCCCGATCACTCAAAATCTTTTTCACTCCATCTTTCCACCTCCAATTAGGTCTCCCACTTCTCCTCGTTCCCTCCACCTCCGACACATATATCCTCTTGGTCAATCTTTCCTCACTCATTCTCTCCATGTGCCCAAACCATTTCAAAACACCCTCTTCTGTTCTCTCAACCACGCTCTTTTTATTTCCACACATCTCTCTTACCCTCACATTACTTACTCGATCAAACCACCTCACACCACACATTGTCCTCAAACATCTCTTTTCCAGCACATCCACCCTCCTGCGCACAACTCTATCCATAGCCCACGCCTCGTAACCATACAACATTGTTGGAACCACTATTCCTTCAAACATACCCATTTTTGCTTTCCGAGATAATGTTCTCGACTTCCACACATTCTTCAATGCTCCCAGGATTTTCGCCCCCTCCCCCACCCTATGATTCACTTCTGCTTCCATGGTTCCATCCGCTGCCAGATCCACTCCCAGATATCTAAAACACTTTACTTCCTCCAGTTTTTCTCCATTCAAACTTACCTCCCAATTGACCTGACCCTCAACCCTACTGTACCTAATAATCTTGCTCTTATTCACATTTACTCTTAACTTTCTTCTTTCACACACTTTACCAAACTCAGTCACCAGCTTCTGCAGTTTCAGTTTCTCACATGAATCAGCCACCAGCGCTGTATCATCAGCGAACAACAACTGACTCACTTCCCAAGCTCTCTCATCCACAACAGACTTCATACTTGCCCCTCTTTCCAAAACTCTTGCAGTCACCTCCCTAACAACCCCATCCATAAACAAATTAAACAAAAATAAAGTATATATGTATGTATATATATATTTTTTTTATTATACTTTGTCGCTGTCTCCCGCGTTTGCGAGGTAGCGCAAGGAAACAGACGGAAGAAATGGCCCAACCCCCCCCATACACATGTATATACATACGTCCACACACACAAATATACATACGTACACAGCTTTCCATGGCTTACCCCAGACGCTTCACATGCCTTGATTCAATCCACTGACAGCACGTCAACCCCGGTATACCACATCGCTCCAATTCACTCTATTCCTTGCCCTCCTTTCACCCTCCTGCATGTTCAGGCCCCGATCACACAAAATCTTTTTCACTCCATCTTTCCACCTCCAATTTGGTCTCCCTCTTCTCCTTGTTCCCTCCACCTCCGACACATATAGCCTCTTGGTCAATCTTTCCTCACTCATCCTCTCCATGTGCCCAAACCACTTCAAAACACCCTCTTCTGCTCTCTCAACCACGCTCTTTTTATTTCCACACATCTCTCTTACCCTTACGTTACTCACTCGATCAAACCACCTCACACCACACATTGTCCTCAAACATCTCATTTCCAGCACATCCATCCTCCTGCGCACAACTCTATCCATAGCCCACGCCTCGCAACCATACAACATTGTTGGAACCACTATTCCTTCATACATACCCATTTTTGCTTTCCGAGATAATGTTCTCGACTTCCACACATTCTTCAAGGCCCCCAGAATTTTCGCCCCCTCCCCCACCCTATGATCCACTTCCGCTTCCATGGTTCCATCCGCTGCCAAATCCACTCCCAGATATCTAAAACACTTCACTTCCTCCAGTTTTTCTCCATTCAAACTCACCTCCCAATTGACTTGACCCTCAACCCTACTGTACCTAATAACCTTGCTCTTATTCACATTTACTCTTAACTTTCTTCTTCCACACACTTTACCAAACTCAGTCACCAGCTTCTGCAGTTTCTCACATGAATCAGCCACCAGCGCTGTATTATCAGCGAACAACAACTGACTCACTTCCCAAGCTCTCTCATCCCCAACAGACTTCATACTTGCCCCTCTTTCCAAAACTCTTGCATTTACCTCCCTAACAACCCCATCCATAAACAAATTAAACAACCATGGAGACATCACACACCCCTGCCGCAAACCTACATTCACTGAGAACCAATCACTTTCCTCTCTTCCTACACATACACATGCCTTACATCCTCGATAAAAACTTTTCACTGCTTCTAACAACTTTCCTCCCACACCATATATTCTTAATACCTTCCACAGAGCATCTCTATCAACTCTATCATATGCCTTCTCCAGATCCATAAATGCTACATACAAATCCATTTGCTTTTCTAAGTATTTCTCACATACATTCTTCAAAGCAAACACCTGATCCACACATCCTCTACCACTTCTGAAACCACACTGCTCTTCCCCAATCTGATGCTCTGTACATGCCTTCACCCTCTCAATCAATACCCTCCCATATAATTTACCAGGAATACTCAACAAACTTATACCTCTGTAATTTGAGCACTCACTCTTATCCCCTTTGCCTTTGTACAATGGCACTATGCACGCATTCCGCCAGTCCTCAGGCACCTCACCATGAGTCATACATACATTAAATAACCTTACCAACCAGTCAACAATACAGTCACCCCCTTTTTTAATAAATTCCACTGCAATACCATCCAAACCTGCTGCCTTGCCGGCTTTCATCTTCCGCAAAGCTTTCACTACCTCTTCTCTGTTTACCAAATCATTTTCCCTAACCCTCTCACTTTGCACACCACCTCGACCAAAACACCCTATATCTGCCACTCTATCATCAAACACATTCAACAGACCTTCAAAATACTCACTCCATCTCCTTCTCACATCACCGCTACTTGTTATCACCTCCCCATTTGCGCCCTTCACTGAAGTTCCCATTTGCTCCCTTGTCTTACGCACTTTATTTACCTCCTTCCAGAACATCTTTTTATTCTCCCTAAAATTTATATATATATATATATATATATATATATATATATATATATATATATATATATATATATATATTTTTTTTTTTTTTTTTTTTCATACTATTCGCTATTTCCCGCAATAGCGAGGTAGCGTTAAGAACAGAGGACTGGGCCTTTGAGGGAATATCCTCACCTGGACCTCTCCTCTGTTCCTTCTTTTGGAAAAAAAAAAAAAAACAAGAGGGGAGGATTTCCAGCCCCCCGCTCCCTTCCCTTTTAGTCGCCTTCTACGACACGCAGGGAAAACGTGGGAAGTATTCTTTCTCCCCTATCCCCAGGGATATATATATATATATATATATATATATATATTTTTTTTTGCTTTGTCGCTGTCTCCCGCGTTTGCGAGGTAGCGCAAGGAAACAGACGAAAGAAATGGCCCAACCCACCCCCATACACATGTATATACATACGTCCACACACGCAAATACACATACCTACACAGCTTTCCATGGTTTACCCCAGATGCTTCACATGCCTTGATTCAATCCACTGACAGCACGTCAACCCCGGTATACCACATCGCTCCAATTCACTCTATTCCTTGCCCTCCTTTCACCCTCCTGCATATTCAGGCAACGATCACACAAAATCTTTTTCACTCCATCTTTCCACCTCCAATTTGGTCTCCCTCTTCTCCTCGTTCCCTCCACCTCCGACACATATATTCTCTTGGTCAATCTTTCCTCACTCATTCTCTCCATGTGCCCGAACCATTTCAAAACACCCTCTTCTGCTCTCTCAACCACGCTCTTTTTATTTCCACACATCTCTCTTACCCTTACGTTACTTACTCGATCAAACCACCTCACACCACACATTGTCCTCAAACATCTCATTTCCAGCACATCTATCCTCCTGCGCACAACTCTATCCATAGCCCACGCCTCGCAACCATACAACATTGTTGGAACCACTATTCCTTCAAACATACCCATTTTTGCTTTCCGAGATAATGTTCTCGACTTCCACACATTCTTCAAGGCTCACAGAATTTTCGCCCCCTCCCCCACCCTATGATCCACTTCCACTTCCATGGTTCCATCCGCTGCCAGATCCACTCCCAGATATCTAAAACACTTCACTTCCTCCAGTTTTTCTCCATTCAAACTCACCTCCCAATTGACTTGACCCTCAACCCTACTGTACCTAATAACCTTGCTCTTATTCACATTTACTCTTAACTTTCTTCTTTCACACACTTTACCAAACTCCGTCACCAGCTTCTGCAGTTTCTCACATGAATCAGCCACCAGCGCTGTATCATCAGCGAACAACAACTGACTCACTTCCCAAGCTCTCTCATCCCCAACAGACTTCATACTTGCCCCTCTTTTCAAAACTCTTGCATTCACCTCCCTAACCACCCCATCCATAAACAAATTAAACAACCATGGAGACATCACACACCCCTGCCGCAAACCTACATTCACTGAGAACCAATCACTTTCCTCTCTTCCTACACGTACACATGCCTTACATCCTCGATAAAATCTTTTCACTGCTTCTAACAACTTGCCTCCCACACCATATATTCTTAATACCTTCCACAGAGCATCTCTATCAACTCTATCATATGCCCTCTCCAGATCCATAAATGCTACATACAAATCCATCTGCTTTTCTAAGTATTTCTCACATACATTCTTCAAAGCAAACACCTGATCCACACATCCCCTACCACTTCTGAAACCACACTGCTCCTCCCCAGTCTGGTGCTCTGTACATGCCTTGACCCTCTCGATCAATACCCTACCATATAATTTCCAGGAATACTCAACAAACTTATACCTCTGTAATTTGAGCACTCACTCTTATCCCCTTTGCCTTTGTACAATGGCACTTGCACGGCAATCAGCCAGTCCTCAGGCACCTCACCATGAGTCATACATACATTAAATAACCTTACCAACCAGTCAACAATACAGTCACCCCCTTTTTTAATAAATTCCACTGCAATACCATCCAAACCTGCTGCCTTGCTGGCTTTCATCATTCACGAAGCTTTCACTACCTCTTCTCTGTTTACCAAATCATTCTCCCTAACCCTCTCACTTCGTACACCACCTCGACCAAAACACCCTATATCTGCCACTCTATCATCAAACACATTCAACAGACCTTCAAAATACCACATCCATCTCCTCTCCCATTCACCGGCTACTTGTTTATCACCTCCCATTTGCGCCCTTCACTGAAGTTCCCATTTGCTCCCTTGTCTTACGCACTTTATTTACCTCCTTCCAGAACATCTTTTTATTCTCCCTAAAATTTATATATATATATATATATATATATATATATTATATAATATATATATATATATATATATATATATATTTTTTTTTTTTTTTTTTTCATACTATTCGCTATTTCCCGCAATAGCGAGGTAGCGTTAAGAACAGAGGACTGGGCCTTTGAGGGAATATCCTCACCTGGACCTCTCCTCTGTTCCTTCTTTTGGAAAAAAAAAAAAAAAACAAGAGGGAGGATTTCCAGCCCCCCCGCTCCCTTCCCTTTTAGTCGCCTTCTACGACACGCAGGGAAAACGTGGGAAGTATTCTTTCTCCCTATCCCCAGGGATATATATATATATATATATATATATATATTTTTTTTTTTTGCTTTGTCGCTGTCTCCCGCGTTTGCGAGGTAGCGCAAGGAAACAGACGAAAGAAATGGCCCAACCCACCCCATACACATGTATATACATACGTCCACACACGCAAATACACATACCTACACTGCTTTCATGGTTTACCCCAGATGCTTCACATGCCTTGATTCAATCCACTGACAGCACGTCAACCCCGGTATACCACATCGCTCCAATTCACTCTATTCCTTGCCCTCCTTTCACCCTCCTGCATATTCAGGCAACGAATCACACAAAATCTTTTTCACTCCATCTTTCCACCTCCAATTTGTCTCCCTCTTCTCCTCGTTCCCTCCACCTCGACACATATATTCTCTTGGTCAATCTTTCCTCACTCATTCTCTCCATGTGCCCGAACCATTTCAAAACACCCTCTTCTGCTCTCTCAACCACGCTCTTTTTATTTCCACACATCTCTCTTACCCTTACGTTACTTACTCGATCAAACCACCTCACACCACACATTGTCCTCAAACATCTCTTTTCCAGCACATCCATCCTCCTGCGCACAACTCTATCCATAGCCCACGCCTCGCAACCATACAACATTGTTGGAACCACTATTCCTTCAAACATACCCATTTTTGCTTTCCGAGATATGTTCTCGACTTCCACACATTCTTCAATGCTCCCAGGATTTTCGCCCCCTCCCCCACCCTATGATCCACTTCCACTTCCATGGTTCCATCCGCTGCCAGATCCACTCCCAGATATCTAAAACACTTTACTTCCTCCAGTTTTTTCTCCATTCAAACTTTACCTCCCAATTGACTTGACCCTCAACCCTACTGTACCTAATAATCTTGCTCTTATTCACATTTACTCTTAACTTTCTTCTTTCACACACTTTACCAAACTCAGTCACCAGCTTCTGCAGTTTCAGTTTCTCACATGAATCAGCCACCAGCGCTGTATCATCAGCGAACAACAACTGACTCACTTCCCAAGCTCTCTCATCCCCAACAGACTTCATACTTGCCCTCTTTTCCAAAACTCTTGCAGTCACCTCCCTAACAACCCCATCCATAAACAAATTAAACAAAAAATAAAGTATATATGTATGTATATATATATTTTTTTTATTATACTTTGTCGCTGTCCTCCCGCGTTTGCGAGGTAGCGCAAGGAAACAGACGAAAGAAATGGCCCAACCCCCTCCCATACACAGAATACATACGGTCCACACACACAAATATACATACGTACACAGCTTTCCATGGTTTACCTCAGACGCTTCACATGCCTTGATTCAATCCACTGACAGCACGTCAACCCCGGTATACCACATCGCTCCAATTCACTCTATTCCTTGCCCTCCTTTCAACCCTCCTGCAAGTCAGAAGACAGCGATGCCCCATCACACAAAATCTTTTTCACTCCATCTTTCCACCTCCAATTTGGTCTCCCTCTTCTCCTTGTTCCCTCCACCTCCGACACATATAGCCTCTTGGTCAATCTTTCCTCACTCATTCTCTCCATGTGCCCGAACCATTTTCAAAACACCCTCTTCTGCTCTCTCAACCACGCTCTTTTTATTTCCACAATCTCTCTTACCCTTACGTTACTTACTCGATCAAACCACCTCACACCACACATTGTCCTCAAACATCTCATTTCCAGCACATCCATCCTCCTGCGCACAACTCTATCCATAGCCCACGCCTCGCAACCATACAACATTGTTGGAACCACTATTCTTCAAACATACCCATTTTTGCTTTCCGAGATAATGTTCTCGACTTCCACACATTCTTCAAGGCCCCAGAATTTTCGCCCCCTCCCCCACCCTATGATCCACTTCCACTTCCATGGTTCCATCCGCTGCCAAATCCACTCCCAGATATCTAAAACACTTCACTTCCTCCAGTTTTTCTCCATTCAAACTCACCTCCCAATTGACTTGACCCTCAAACCCTACTGTACCTAATAACCTTGCTCTTATTCACATTTACTCTTAACTTTCTTCTTCCACACACTTTACCAAACTCAGTCACCAGCTTCTGCAGTTTCTCACATGAATCAGCACCAGCGCTGTATTATCAGCGAACAACAACTGACTCACTTCCCAAGCTCTCTCATCCCCAACAGACTTCATACTTGCCCTCTTTTCCAAAACTCTTGCATTTACCTCCCTAACAACCCCATCCATAAACAAATTAAACAACCATGGAGACATCACACACCCCTGCCGCAAACCTACATTCACTGAGAACCAATCACTTTCCTCTCTTCCTACACATACACATGCCTTACATCCTCGATAAAAACTTTTCACTGCTTCTAACAACTTGCCTCCCACACCATATATTCTTAATACCTTCCACAGAGCATCTCTATCAACTCTATCATATGCCCTCTCCAGATCCATAAATGCTACATACAAATCCATCTGCTTTTCTAAGTATTTCTCACATACATTCTTCAAAGCAAACACCTGATCCACACATCCCCTACCACTTCTGAAACCACACTGCTCCTCCCCAGTCTGGTGCTCTGTACATGCCTTCACCTCTCAATCCAATACCCTCCCATATAATTTACCAGGAATACTCAACAAACTTATACCTCTGTAATTTGAGCACTCACTCTTATCCCCTTTGCCTTTGTACCATGGCACTATGCAACCATTCCGCCAGTCCTCAGGCACCTCACCATGAGTCATACATACATTAAATAACCTTACCAACCAGTCAACAATACAGTCACCCCCTTTTTTAATAAAAAAAAAAAATTAAAATTCCACTGCAATACCATCCAAACCTGCTGCCTTGCTGGCTTTCATCATTCACGAAGCTTTCACTACCTCTTCTCTGTTTACCAAATCATTCTCCCTAACCCTCTCACTTCGTACACCACCTCGACCAAAACACCCTATATCTGCCACTCTATCATCAAACACATTCAACAGACCTTCAAAATACTCACACCATCTCCTCTCAACATCACCGCTACTTGTTATCACCTCCCATTTGCGCCCTTCACTGAAGTTCCCATTTGCTCCCTTGTCTTACGCACTTTATTTACCTCCTTCCAGAACATCTTTTTATTCTCCCTAAAATTTATATAATATAATATATATATATATATATTATATTATATATATATATATATATATATATATATATATATTTTTTTTTTTTTTTTTCATACTATTCGCTATTTCCCGCAATAGCGAGGTAGCGTTAAGAACAGAGGACTGGGCCTTTGAGGAATATCCTCACCTGGACCTCTCCTCTGTTCCTTCTTTTGGAAAAAAAAAAAAAAACCAGAGGGAGGATTTCCAGCCCCCCCGCTCCCTTCCCTTTTAGTCGCCTTCTACGACACGCAGGGAAAACGTGGGAAGTATTCTTTCTCCCCTTCCCCAGGGATATATATATATATATATATATATATATTTTTTTTTTTTGCTTTGTCGCTGTCTCCCGCGTTTGCGAGGTAGCGCAAGGAAACAGACGAATGAATTGGACCTAACCAACCCCCATTACACATGTTTATACATACGTCCCACACACGCTAAATATCTCTGTTCCCTACACAGCTTTCCATGGTTTACCTCAGACGCTTCACATGCCTTGATTCAATCCACTGACAGCACGTCAACCCCGGTATACCACATCGCTCCAATTCACTCTATTCCTTGCCCTCCTTTCCCCTCCTTGCAAATTCAGGGCTATACGATCACACAAAATCTTTTTCACTCCATCTTTCCGCCTCCAATTTGGTCTCCCTCTTCTCCTTGTTCCCTCCACCTCCGACACATATATCCTCTTGGTCAATCTTTCCTCACTCATTCTCTCAATGTGCCCGAACCATTTTCAAAACACCCTCTTCTGCTCTCTCAACCACGCTCTTTTTATTTCCACACATCTCTCTTACCCTTACGTTACTCACTCGATCAAACCACCTCACACCACACATTGTCCTCAAACATCTCATTTCCAGCACATCCATCCTCCTGCGCACAACTCTATCCATAGCCCACGCCTCGCAACCATACAACATTGTTGGAACCACTATTCCTTCATACATACCCATTTTTGCTTTCCGAGATAATGTTATCGACTTCCACACATTCTTCAAGGCCCCCAGAATTTTCGCCCCCTCCCCCACCCTATGATCCACTTCCGCTTCCATGGTTCCATCCGCTGCCAAATCCACTCCCAGATATCTAAAACACTTCACTTCCTCCAGTTTTTCTCCATTCAAACTCACCTCCCAATTGACTTGACCCTCAACCCTACTGTACCTAATAACCTTGCTCTTATTCACATTTACTCTTAACTTTCTTCTTCCACACACTTTACCAAACTCAGTCACCAGCTTCTGCAGTTTCTCACATGAATCAGCCACCAGCGCTGTATTATCAGCGAACAACAACTGACTCACTTCCCAAGCTCTCTCATCCCCAACAGACTTCATACTTGCCCCTCTTTCCAAAACTCTTGCATTTACCTCCCTAACAACCCCATCCATAAACAAATTAAACAACCATGGAGACATCACACACCCCTGCCGCAAACCTACATTCACTGAGAACCAATCACTTTCCTCTCTTCCTACACATACACATGCCTTACATCCTCGATAAAAACTTTTCACTGCTTCTAACAACTTTCCTCCCACACCATATATTCTTAATACCTTCCACAGAGCATCTCTATCAACTCTATCATATGCCTTCTCCAGATCCATAAATGCTACATACAAATCCATTTGCTTTTCTAAGTATTTCTCACATACATTCTTCAAAGCAAACACCTGATCCACACATCCTCTACCACTTCTGAAACCACACTGCTCTTCCCCAATCTGATGCTCTGTACATGCCTTCACCCTCTCAATCAATACCCTCCCATATAATTTACCAGGAATACTCAACAAACTTATACCTCTGTAATTTGAGCACTCACTCTTATCCCCTTTGCCTTTGTACAATGGCACTATGCACGCATTCCGCCAGTCCTCAGGCACCTCACCATGAGTCATACATACATTAAATAACCTTACCAACCAGTCAACAATACAGTCACCCCCTTTTTTAATAAATTCCACTGCAATACCATCCAAACCTGCTGCCTTGCCGGCTTTCATCTTCCGCAAAGCTTTCACTACCTCTTCTCTGTTTACCAAATCATTTTCCCTAACCCTCTCACTTTGCACACCACCTCGACCAAAACACCCTATATCTGCCACTCTATCATCAAACACATTCAACAGACCTTCAAAATACTCACTCCATCTCCTTCTCACATCACCGCTACTTGTTATCACCTCCCCATTTGCGCCCTTCACTGAAGTTCCCATTTGCTCCCTTGTCTTACGCACTTTATTTACCTCCTTCCAGAACATCTTTTTATTCTCCCTAAAATTTATATATATATATATATATATATATATATATATATATATATATATATATATATATATATATATATTTTTTTTTTTTTTTTTTCATACTATTCGCTATTTCCCGCAATAGCGAGGTAGCGTTAAGAACAGAGGACTGGGCCTTTGAGGGAATATCCTCACCTGGACCTCTCCTCTGTTCCTTCTTTTGGAAAAAAAAAAAAAAACAAGAGGGGAGGATTTCCAGCCCCCCGCTCCCTTCCCTTTTAGTCGCCTTCTACGACACGCAGGGAAAACGTGGGAAGTATTCTTTCTCCCCTATCCCCAGGGATATATATATATATATATATATATATATTTTTTTTTTTTGCTTTGTCGCTGTCTCCCGCGTTTGCGAGGTAGCGCAAGGAAACAGACGAAAGAAATGGCCCAACCCACCCCCATACACATGTATATACATACGTCCACACACGCAAATACACATACCTACACAGCTTTCCATGGTTTACCCCAGATGCTTCACATGCCTTGATTCAATCCACTGACAGCACGTCAACCCCGGTATACCACATCGCTCCAATTCACTCTATTCCTTGCCCTCCTTTCACCCTCCTGCATATTCAGGCAACGATCACACAAAATCTTTTTCACTCCATCTTTCCACCTCCAATTTGGTCTCCCTCTTCTCCTCGTTCCCTCCACCTCCGACACATATATTCTCTTGGTCAATCTTTCCTCACTCATTCTCTCCATGTGCCCGAACCATTTCAAAACACCCTCTTCTGCTCTCTCAACCACGCTCTTTTTATTTCCACACATCTCTCTTACCCTTACGTTACTTACTCGATCAAACCACCTCACACCACACATTGTCCTCAAACATCTCATTTCCAGCACATCTATCCTCCTGCGCACAACTCTATCCATAGCCCACGCCTCGCAACCATACAACATTGTTGGAACCACTATTCCTTCAAACATACCCATTTTTGCTTTCCGAGATAATGTTCTCGACTTCCACACATTCTTCAAGGCTCACAGAATTTTCGCCCCCTCCCCCACCCTATGATCCACTTCCACTTCCATGGTTCCATCCGCTGCCAGATCCACTCCCAGATATCTAAAACACTTCACTTCCTCCAGTTTTTCTCCATTCAAACTCACCTCCCAATTGACTTGACCCTCAACCCTACTGTACCTAATAACCTTGCTCTTATTCACATTTACTCTTAACTTTCTTCTTTCACACACTTTACCAAACTCCGTCACCAGCTTCTGCAGTTTCTCACATGAATCAGCCACCAGCGCTGTATCATCAGCGAACAACAACTGACTCACTTCCCAAGCTCTCTCATCCCCAACAGACTTCATACTTGCCCCTCTTTTCAAAACTCTTGCATTCACCTCCCTAACCACCCCATCCATAAACAAATTAAACAACCATGGAGACATCACACACCCCTGCCGCAAACCTACATTCACTGAGAACCAATCACTTTCCTCTCTTCCTACACGTACACATGCCTTACATCCTCGATAAAATCTTTTCACTGCTTCTAACAACTTGCCTCCCACACCATATATTCTTAATACCTTCCACAGAGCATCTCTACATATATATATATATATATATATATATATATGGGAAGTGAGTCAGTTGTTGTTCGCTGATGATACAGCGCTGGTGGCTGATTCATGTGAGAAACTGCAGAAGCTGGTGACTGAGTTTGGTAAAGTGTGTGGAAGAAGAAATTTAAGAGTAAATGTGAATAAGAGCAAGGTTATTAGGTACAGTAGGGTTGAGGGTCAAGTCAATTGGGAGGTGAGTTTGAATGGAGAAAAACTGGAGGAAGTGAAGTGTTTTAGATATCTGGGAGTGGATCTGGCAGCGGATGGAACCATGGAAGCGGAAGTGGATCATAGGGTGGGGGAGGGGGCGAAAATTCTGGGGGCCTTGAAGAATGTGTGGAAGTCGAGAACATTATCTCGGAAAGCAAAAATGGGTATGTTTGAAGGAATAGTGGTTCCAACAATGTTGTATGGTTGCGAGGCGTGGGCTATGGATAGAGTTGTGCGCAGGAGGATGGATGTGCTGGAAATGAGATGTTTGAGGACAATGTGTGGTGTGAGGTGGTTTGATCGAGTGAGTAACGTAAGGGTAAGAGAGATGTGTGGAAATAAAAAGAGCGTAGTTGAGAGAGCAGAAGAGGGTGTTTTGAAGTGGTTTGGACACATGGAGAGGATGAGTGAGGAAAGATTGACCAAGAGAAAATATGTGTCGGAGGTGGAGGGAGCAAGGAGAAGAGGGAGACCAAATTGGAGGTGGGAGGATGGAGTGAAAAAGATTTTGTGTGATCGGGGCCTGAACATGCAGGAGGGTGAAAGGAAGGCAAGGAATAGAGTGAATTGGAGCGATGTGGTATACCGGGGTTGACGTGCTGTCAGTGGATTGAATCAAGGCATGTGAAGCGTCTGGGGTAAACCATGGAAAGCTGTGTAGGTATGTATATTTGCGTGTGTGGACGTATGTATATACATGTGTATGGGGGGGGGTTGGGCCATTTCTTTCGTCTGTTTCCTTGCGCTACCTCGCAAACGCGGGAGACAGCGACAAAGTATAAAAAAAAAAAAAAAAAAAAAAAATATATATATATATATATATATATATATATATATATATATATATATATATATATATATATATATATATCCCTGGGGATAGGGGAGAAAGAATACTTCCCACATATTCCCTGCATGTCATAGAAGGCGACTAAAAGGGGAGGGAGCGGGGGGCTGGAAATCCTCCCCTCTCGTTTTTTTTTGATTTTCCAAAAGAAGGAACAGAGAACGAGGCCAGGTGAGGATATTCCCTCAGAGGCCCAGTCCTTTGTTCTTAACGCTACCTTGCTAACGCGGGAAATGGCGAATAGTATGAAAGAAAGAAAAGATATATATATGTATATATCCTTATGATGCTGGATATATATTATTATTTTTTTTACTATACTTTGTCGCTGTCTCCCGCGTTAGTAAGGTAGCGCAAGGAAACAGACAAAAGAATGGCCCAACCCACCCACATACACATGTATGTCCATAAACGCCCACACACGCACATATACATACCTATATATTTCAACGTATACATACACAGACATATACATTTATACACATGCACATATCCATACTTGCTGCCTTCATCCATTCCTGTCGCCACCCGCCACACATGAAATGGCACCCCCCTCCCCCCATACATATACATATGAACATATACAGACACATACACAGACATATACATACATACACATGCACATATTCTTACTTGCTTGCCTTCATCCTTTCCTGGTGCTACCCTGCCCAACAGGAAACAGCATCACTACCCCCTGCTTCAGCGATTGTTTTCATATCATTGTTTAGCAATCGCATTTTTGTGGTTATCCCTGCATACTGAGTGATGATGGCAATAACATCTCTTAGTTACAGATTTTCTGGTCTGGCCAATGTATGCATCTTTACATGCCTTACATTTGATGGATGATTTGGCCTACTTTTAATTAAGGTCTTTCTGATAGTGTTATTGTACTGGTATGCATACTGACAGTAATACAGATTGTGTGGACCATGCTTTAGAAGAAAATCCTCTCCGTCCCTTTCTTCTTTTGGAAAATAGGGAAGGATTTCCAGTCCCCTGCTCCCAACCCTTTTAGTTGCTTTCCATGACACACACTGGATATGTAGAAAGTATTCTTTCTCACTTATCCCCAGGGATCTCTCTCTCTCTCTCTCTCTCTCTCTCTCTCTCTCTCTCTCTCTCTCTCTCTCTCTCTCTTTCTTACAGAAAAAAAAAAACCTACACACCTGACTCTTCCTCCAAGAGTTTCATTTATCTCCCACACCACCATATCCGTAAGTGACATCACACACCCCTGCCTCAGACACACCTTCATCTGGAACCTCTTACCCTCCTCCTCTACTCATACACTTGCCTTATTTCTTTGATGAAATCTCACTGCTTTTAATAGCTTTAATGCCACACCATTATTATGTAACACCTTCCACAGAGCATCTTTATCACCTATCATGTGCTTTTTCCAGATCGTTCAATGATGCATTTACATATCATTCTCTTTCTCTAAGTATTTCTCAAGCATTCTTCAAAGCAAACACATGATCCACACATTCTTTACCACATCTACAGCAGAAGGAAATATGGATACATTTATTAGTTATTGATGAGAGATTCAATGAAATATATGATATTACAGTTAAAGGTAAAAGCAGGAGAGGAAGACAACTTAAAGAGTTTTGTAAATACTGAGGGAAAATGACAAGGGTTTGGGATATTTCTGTTGAGGATGCCAGAGGAGTGCTTTGAGAGCGAACATTGTGGGAGTATTTTGTGTTTAGTGGTGGTGTGATTAGAAATGGTTTCATGTTATGAATCACTTTAGAGTGTAAACTGAAAAAGTAGGAAGTACTGATGTAAGTTTGGAAGTTTCATGTTTCCATACTAGAGTGTGTATGAGTGATTTGAGAGACTATATTCATTTTATCTACTTCAGGGAAATGGGAACAGATTTAATGGTAAAATGTAGAAGTTGCTTTCCTGTGCTTTCATTATAGCAAAACACTGTCATTACTTTTAGTCCACAGAGCATTTCATGAATTGAACATTGGATATTATATCATGATAAATAGGGCTACCCATTATATTAACACTCGGCAGGAGCATTAGTTAGAAATAGTCAGAAGGAACATTAGTTAGGAACCTCTACAAACACTCTGCTAGACTTACCCTCTGCCAGTGGCCTGTTAAGGGTGAGGTACTAAGGGCTAAGAAGAGGCACTTGAGTTCACTAGTTATGGGGACTCTATTGCTGTGTCCACCCCCTTGAGGGAGTTCCAGAAGGGAACAGGCATCAGAGATATAGTTAGAAAGATAGATAATGATGCTGAAGTTCATATTCCTACAGAATATTTCCGTAAAAAAGGAGTGCCTACCATGACAGTTCAAGAACTATTCAACTTCCTTGTGGATCAGAGTATAACACCTCAAAACCGCGATGATTATTTGGAGAAGATGAAGACTCTGGCCTCTTCTCGTCCAGTAGGACTAATGAGTAATCAAGAGAAGGTTGATGAGGAAGTCTTTAAGAATGTCTACATTCCTAAAACTCTGGATCAGGTAAATGCAAGAACTCTTTGACTATTTTTTCTTTCAGTAAGGGAAGTGTGGACTCTGTTTCTTATAAGGGTTTCTGAAGTTAGGTTAAAGATAGTGGGCTGTAAGATGGAGACCTGGCTTCATATGACAAATGTGGTGCTCCTTAAGGGATTAGAGAAAGTAGTAACAATGTAAATTCACAAAAATTGAAGAGCTTTGATTCAAAGAAAAGATCTGGATATTTCTGAATGTATTACTTTTTGTTTAAATTTTTATTTTTAAGATTTTTGTAAGAAAAGTGACCGTGGTAGACAGACCATTTTATGAGCTGAATAGTAGGTGGAGAGGAGCTGATGTATGATGTAATACGAGGTTTTCCTCCCAAGTTTGTCGGTGCAAGTTTGATATTTGTAAAGTTAAGACGTTAAGGATGTGTACAGTTTTTGCACTCTTTAGTGTTGCACAAGAGGAGATGAAGGATCCTTTCTGGAGAGGATCCCTTTTAGAGAGAACTTCAGAGAGCAATAGAAGATATAGATCCAAGGGAGAATTTGTGCATGCTAGGTGACTTTATTGTATCTCTGAGGGAAAAAGCGGAGTAGGAAGTGATGGATGGGTATGGCATCCAAAGGGTTCCATCATTTCCCTTCTCTTGAAGTTGTATGAACTCCATAAAAGGGGTACTTTGGTTGTATAATAATATTTTTTCATACATATTTGTGATTTCCCACATTAGCAAGATAGCATTAAGAACAGAGGACTGAGCTTTAGAGGAAATATCCTCATTTGGTCCCCTTCTCTGTTCCTTCTTTTGGAAAATTGAAAATGGGAGGGTAGGATTTTCAGCCCCCTGCTCCCACCCTTTTAGTCACCTTTTATGACATGCAGGGAATATGTGAGAAGTATTCTTTCTCCCCTATCCCCAGGGATATAATAATAGTAATGATAATAATTTTTTTTTTTTTTTTTTTTGCTTTGTTGCTGTCTCCCGCGTTTGCGAGGTAGCGCTAGGAAACAGATGAAAGAAATGGCCCAACCCACCCCCATACACATGTATATACATACACGTCCACACACGCCAATATACATGCCTACACAGCTTTCCATGGTTTACCCCAGACGCTTCACATGCCCTGATTCAATCCACTGACAGCACGTCAACCCCGGTATACCACATTGATCCAATTCACTCTATTCCTTGCCCTCCTTTCACCCTCCTGCATGTTCAGGCCCCGATCACACAAAATCTTTTTCACTCCATCTTTCCACCTCCAATTTGGTCTCCCACTTCTCGTTCCCTCCACCTCTGACACATATATCCTCTTGGTCAATCTTTCCTCACTCATTCTCTCCATGTGCCCAAACCATTTCAAAACACCCTCTTCTGCTCTCTCAACCATGCTCTTTTTATTTCCACACATCTCTCTTACCCTTACGTTACTTACTCGATCAAACCACCTCACACCACACATTGTCCTCAAACATCTCATTTCCAGCACATCCACCCTCCTGCGCACAACTCTCTCCATAGCCCACGCCTCGCAACCATACAACATTGTTGGAACCACTATTCCTTCAAACATACCCATTTTTGCTTTCCGAGATAATGTTCTCGACTTCCACACATTCTTCAAGGCTCCCAGGATTTTCGCCCCCTCCCCCACCCTATGATCCACTTCCGCTTCCATGGTTCCATCCGCTGCCAGATCCACTCCCAGATATCTAAAACACTTTACTTCCACCAGTTTTTCTCCATTCAAACTTACCTCCCAATTGACTTGACCCTCAACCCTACTGTGCCTAATAACCTTGCTCTTATTCACATTTACTCTTAACTTTCTTCTTCCACACACTTTCCCAAACTCAGTCACCAGCTTCTGCAGTTTCTCACATGAATCAGCCACCAGCGCTGTATCATCAGCGAACAACAACTGACTCACTTCCCAAGCTCTCTCATCCCCAACAGACTTCATACTTGCCCCTCTTTCCAGGACTCTTGCATTTACCTCCCTAACAACCCCATCCATAAACAAATTAAACAACCATGGAGACATCACACACCCCTGCCGCAAACCTACATTCACTGA
Source organism: Panulirus ornatus (assembly GCF_036320965.1). NCBI lineage: Eukaryota > Metazoa > Arthropoda > Malacostraca > Decapoda > Palinuridae > Panulirus > Panulirus ornatus. Next base: position 30,711,568 of record NC_092280.1, read on the forward strand.
GAACCAATCACTTTCCTCTCTTCCTACACGTACACATGCCTTACATCCTCGATAAAAACTTTTCACTGCTTCTAACAACTTTCCTCCCACACCATATATTCTTAATACCTTCCACAGAGCATCTCTATCAACTCTATCATATGCCTTCTCCAGATCCATAAATGCTACATACAAATCCATTTGCTTTTCTAAGTATTTCTCACATACATTCTTCAAAGCAAACACCTGATCCACACATCCTCTACCACTTCTGAAACCACACTGCTCTTCCCCAATCTGATGCTCTGTACATGCCTTCACCCTCTCAATCAATACCCTCCCATATAATTTACCAGGAATACTCAACAAACTTATACCTCTGTAATTTGAGCACTCACTCTTATCCCCTTTGCCTTTGTACAATGGCACTATGCACGCATTCCGCCAATCCTCAGGCACCTCACCATGAGTCATACATACATTAAATGACCTTACCAACCAGTCAACAATACAGTCACCCCCTTTTTTAATAAATTCCACTGCAATACCATCCAAACCTGCTGCCTTGCCGGCTTTCATCTTCCGCAAAGCTTTCACTACCTCTTCTCTGTTTACCAAATCATTTTCCCTAACCCTCTCACTTTGCACACCACCTCGACCAAAACACCCTATATCTGCCACTCTATCATCAAACACATTCAACAAACCTTCAAAATACTCACTCCATCTCCTTCTCACATCACCACTACTTGTTATCACCTCCCCATTTGCGCCCTTCACTGAAGTTCCCATTTGCTCCCTTGTCTTACGCACTTTATTTACCTCCTTCCAGAACATCTTTTTATTCTCCCTAAAATTTAATGATACTCTCTCACCCCAACTCTCATTTGCCCTTTTTTTCACCTCTTGCACCTTTCTCTTGACCTCCTGTCTCTTTCTTTTATACATCTCCCACTCAATTGCATTTTTTCCCTGCAAAAATCGTCCAAATGCCTCTCTCTTCTCTTTCACTGATACTCTTACTTCTTCATCCCACCACTCACTACCCTTTCTAATCAACCCACCTCCCACTCTTCTCATGCCACAAGCATCTTTTGCGCAATCCATCACTGATTCCCTAAATACAACCCATTCCTCCCCCACTCCCCTTACTTCCATTGTTCTCACCTTTTTCCATTCTGTACTCAGTCTCTCCTGGTACTTCCTCACACAGGTCTCCTTCTCAAGCTCACTTACTCTCACCATGTATGTATATATATATATACATACATGTCCACATGCATACCTATACATCTCAACATATACATATATATACACACACAGACACATACATATATACATCTGTACATAATTCACACTGTCTGCCCTTATTCATTTCCATCGCCACATTCTCTCCATGTGACCAAACCATTTCAAAACACCCTCTTCTGCTCTCTCAAACTCACTCTTTTTATTACCACACATCTCTCTTACCCTTTCATTACTCACTCGATCAAACCACCTCACACCACATATTGTCCTTAAACATCTCATTTCCAACCCATCCACCCTCCACTCAACCCTATCTATAGCCCACGCCTTGCAACCATATAACGTTGTTGGAACCACTGTTCCTTCAAACATACCCATTTTTGCTTTCCGAGATAATGTTCTCGCCTTCCACACATTTTTCAAAGCTCCCAGAACTTTCGCCCCCTCCCCCACCCTGTGACTCACTTCCGCTTCCATGGTTCCATCCGCTACCAAATCCACTCCCAGATATCTAAAACACTTCACTTCCTCCAGTTTTTCTCCATTCAAACTTACCTCCCAATTGACTTGTCCCTCAACCATACTGTACCTAATAACCTTGCTCTTATTCACATTTACTCTCACCTTTTTTCTTTCACACACTTTACCAAACTCAGTCACCAGCTTCTGCAGTTTCTTACCTGAATCAGTCACCAGCGCTGTATCATCAGCAAACAACAACTGGCTCACTTCCTAAACTCTCTCATCAACAACAGACTGCATACTTTCCCCTCTCTCCAAAACTCTTGCTTTCACCTCCCAAACAACCCCATCCATAAACATGTTTTTTATTATACTTCGCCGCTTTCTCCCATCCTATCGAGGTAATGCAAGGAAACAGATGAAAGAATGGCCCAACACACCTACCTACACATGTATATACATAAACGCCCCCACATGCACATATACATACCTATACATTTCATTGTATTCGTACATATACATACACAGACACATACATATATACACATGTACATCTTCATACTTGCTGCCTTCATACATTCCTGTTGCCACCCTTGGGTCATCTCCCAGCGGCACAATTTGTAAAATTGTTTTGATTGATTTACTTGTGAACATTGTGCCTTGAAGAGTAAGTGAAAGGCACATCTGGATCTGAGTAAATATGGGAGTATATCTATCTAGGGGAATTAGGCATCCCTACAGGATTAGGATTGAGGACCTTAGTTCTGCAAAAAGAATTTCCAGAAAAGGTTCATGGTTACATGCATTGTATCTACCCCATTTAGGAGGGTGTAAAGTTAAGGATGATGTTATAAATAGATGTCTGAAAGTATTTGGAACATGAAATGACTGCATATCAATTTTATCCATGCTGTTTGGATGCTTTATCTGTAGGCTGTGTTTTTCCTTTGTTTACAGGATTCCTAGTTAGATTGCTTTTGGAGCCTCACTCCAAAGCATTGGCCATTTTAAACCAATAGAAACTTAGTTGTTGAAGACCTATGTGGAAATGGCCCACTGTTTGCTAAAATATTCTGCACATTTCTTAGTGGAATAGATGCTTTATTTTTGTGCTTCATATCTATCATATTACAATAAGTATGAATTAAGAATTTTAAGTGGGTAGGCAGGGGAAGGACAGTGACAATAGGTAAAAAGTAAGCATCATATTGAAATGTCTCATCATTCTCCACTGATTTTAAGTGAATTTATATTTTACAGGTCATTGATTTTGAGCGTGATTTTGAGGAGCTGAAATTGGGTGAAAAGACAGAAAAAGACATTTCCTATCGAAGGATTTTAGGGTTAAAGAAGGACCTCACAGGACCAGAAATTTCTTCTGGTTTACTGCCAGATGTAGCAGACTCTGATGGAGAGACTACTGATGGTAAGTAGCAAATTGTTCCTTATGTTAACCTCATTATCATATTTCATGGTTTTAAAGTAAGTCGTTTATTATGTGAACTGGACAGTCTTAGCAGTTGTTGGTGGACAGATAAGAGCATCATTGATAAAAAAAATCAAAAGTATTGAAGAAAATGATTGTTAAAATACCTTATGTGCTCTAATTCAGTTTACTTGGGCTTTAATGTAAGGATACAAGTGCAGAGGCCTGTAGCAAGAACAGAGGTAAAATGGGTGATAATGAGGTGGAAGGTATCTTATTTAATGCAGTACCAGGAGAACTAAGAAATCTTCATTGAAAGAAGACTAGACTAAGAGATGAAGACAAAAGTCGAGCCTAGAATAAATAATTATGTTAGGGAAGTAGCAACCAAGAAAAACAGCACTAAACAGCAAACAACATATGAGCGAAGTGGAAGTTGGGGAAACAGCATCTCGCAAACAAGTTGCTCAGTAAGCACTAGGCCGTACACCTGCCATCATGGCAATTCTTGTTATGGGTATGCAACGATAGGTTGTTACTATCTCACCACTGGAAGGTAGTCTGTGCATTAACTTCAGCTCTGTACCATGACCATATCAACTTGTTTGCGAAATGTCTATCTTTCTTTTTTTTTTCACATGCAAATTTCTGCATCACCAAGACTTTTAAGTTAATTCTCTTTGTACCATGAATATCATCCTTGTCTACTGCTCTTACATTTGACCTTTCCAAACTTACAAATACTATTTTGGTTTCACTCTGATGTATCAGGGATAGGACGCATTCGAATACCAGAGCTTTCCGTTATTGTGATGGCTATGTATACTGTGCCCGATCCAGCCCATTGCATTGGGAAAAGAGTGGTGATAATAGTTTGACTCATCTGTCAAGTTCAGGTTTCCCCACTACTCCCCATTTACTAATCTTTACTCCCAAATATTTTAACTCGTCGACATCTACCACTTAATGAAACTAATCATACTTTCTTATCTACTATCCCTGTGAAAAGCTAGCTAGTATCATACCTTTATTTACATCCACTCCTTGCATCCTTTTCCTACTGACATCATTTTAAAACAGCTCACCATATTCTACCCTGCTATCATCTATGTACAAAAACTGTGGCCAATACCATAATTTCTCCATGATTAAATATTACACCACTATCACACAAAGTTGATATACCCTCATATTTATCTCATATCTCTCACTCATATGACTTCATACTGTCACACATGCATTCCTTCCCTTATGAAAGCTCTTAACATCATTCAGGAATTTTCTTGGCTCATCATATATTGTTAGAACATCTCAGATTGCTTTCATGTTGCTTTTCTCTAAATCCATTTACAATTTGTACACCTTTTTCTCCAAACTTTTTTGATCATGTCTGTTAGCAAATATCTCATCTACACATCATCTTCCTCAAACCCACTTTGATCACCATCAAGGGTTTCAGTAATCCTTTAACATTAATACTAACTGTCATACCATACACCTGCTATGGTATTCACCATCATACAATATATTCACCTTGCTGTTTACACTAAAGAAGACATATTTCACTGTAATTATTACCTCCACTTTTACTCCCCTTTCCTTTATTGTTGTGGAGCAGTTACGGCAATTGTTCATTCATTATGAACCTGATCGTCTTTTCCGTGCTTCCATGCATTCTTTCCAGATTCATTCATGCAGTTTCACATCCACCATATTGCACACTATATTCCTCAAACTTTTGCATCATAAAACCTTTATCTTTCTTATATTTGCTCTTAATTCTAATCTTGTTATGCTGATAGACACATGTTTTTACCATCATTTCCAGTCATTTATTTTTGTAATACTTTTTTAATCTCTTAATTCTTCATCTTTTGTTGTAAGCTTTCTTCCAGACTTGTCTTCTATACTCTAACTCCATGCACATAATTCTTACACTTTAATTTACATCCTCCACAAATATTTATTGTTCCAACATTTGACTTTTGTAATAAATTCTCAGAGATGTCGAGCTCATACAAGAACTGAAGGAGAAAGGAGATCGCATCACCATTGGTCGAGTTAGGGGGGAATCTCCATCATCGAAAAAGGAAAGGAAGAAAGCTGTAAAAGATGCACAGGCAGAGAAAAGAAAAACAAAAGTAAAAAAACACATCAAGAAGAGAGCTGAGAAGGAAAAGAGAAAGAACCATTAAAGTAAGAAAATTTTGTCTTGATATTGTTTTAGCATCCAGCTTGTTGATGAAGTTAATGTGTGTAGGAATATTTATCCATGAAGAAAGGAGGAAATGGGGTTGAACTGAGGATTAGAGATTCTATCTAATATATAAGATATGGATGTTTGAATTAGATGGGCATTGTGAAATTTATGCTTGTGGAAGCAATAGATTCATGTCCTGTATTATGCTAGACAAGTATGACTGTCGGCTGTAATCTAAGGAGAGTATGAGAAAGATGATCGACAAACAAAAGCTTAACACATATTTAGTATGGCAGAGTAAGGGGATATATATTTGATGAGGCTGTTGAATGGTGTGGTATCAAAGTGAGATGGTTCAGCAGTCACCATAAACTGCATAGTAAAAGAGGGTAGAAGGTAAAAGAAATCTTTTAGTAACTTTATAAAAAGGAAAAAAGCTTACCATACTGGTCTGTCCTTCAGATATAAGAAAAATTTAAAGCAATATTTTCTGGGAGATGTATCAAAGAAAGAGGTAGGAGGTCAAGAGAAAGGTGTAAGAGGTGAAAAAGAGGATAAATGGGAGTTGGGGGGGGGGGATAAAAAGATGTTTTGGAAGGAGGTAAATAAAGTGTGTAGATGAGAACAAATGGGAACTTCAGTGAAGGGTGCCAATGGGGAGGTAATAACGAGTAGTGATAAAGTGAGTAGACGGAGTGAGTATTTTGAAGGTTTGTTGAATGTGTTTGATGATAAGAGTAGCAGATATAGGGTGTTTTGGTCGAGGTGGTGTGCGAAGTGGGAGGGTCAGGGATAATGGTTTGGTAAAAAGAGAAGAGGTAGTGAAAGCTTTGCGGAAGATGAAAGCCAGCAGATGGCAGGTTTGGATTGTATTGCAGTGGAATTTATTAAAAAAGGGGGTGACCGTGTTGTTGACTGGTTGGTGAGAATATTCAATGTATGTATGGTTCATGGTGAAGTGCCTGGGGATTGGTGGAATGCATGCACAGTGCCTTTGTATAAAGGCAAAGGGGATAAAGGTGAGTGTTCAAATTACAGAGGTAGAAGTTTGTTGAGTATTCCTGGGAAATTATATGGGAGGGTATTGATTGAGAGGGTGAAGGTATGTACAGAGCATCAGATTGGGGAAGAGCAGTGTGGTTTCAGAAGTGGTAGAGGATGTGTGGATCAGGTATTTGCTTTGAAAAATGTATGAGAAATACTTAGAAAAGCAAATGGATTTGTATGTAGCATTTATGGATCTGGAGAAGGCATATGATAGAGTTGAAAGAGATGCTTTGTGGAAGGTATTAAGAGTGGAAGGTAAGTTGCTAGAAGCAGTGAAAGTTTTTATTGAGGATGTAAGGCATGTGCATGAGTAGGAAGAGAGGAAAGTGATTGGTTCCCAGTGAATGTTGATTTGCGGCAGGGGTGGGTGATGTCTTCATGGTTGTTTAATTTGTTTATGGATGGGGTTGTTAGGGAGGTGAATGCAAGAATTTTGGAGAGAGGAGCAAGTATGCAGTCTGTTGTGAATGAGAGGGCTTGGAAAGTGAGTCAGTTGTTTGCCGATGATACAGTGCTGGTGGCTGATTTGGGTGAGAAACTGCAGAAGTTGGGGACTGAGTTTGGTAAAGTGTATGAAAGAAGAAAGCTGAGAGTAAATGTGAATAAGAGCAAGGTTATTAGGTACAGTGGGTTTGAGGGACAAGTCAGTTGGGAGGTAAGTTTGAATGGAGAAAAACTGGAGGAAGTGAATTGCTTTAGATATCTGGGAGTGGATTTGGCAGCGGATGGAACCATGGAAGCGGAAGTAAGTCACAGGGTGGGGGGAGGGGGTGAAGTTCTGGGAGCATTGAAGAATGTGTGGAAGGTGAGAACGTTATCTTGGAGAGCAAAAATGGGTATGTTCGGAGGAATAGTGGTTCCAACAATGTTATATGGTTGCGAGGCATGGGCTATAGGTAGGGTTGTGCAGAGGAGGGTGGATGTGTTGGAAATGAGATGTTTGAGGACAGTATGTGGTTTGATCTAGTAAGTAATGAAAGAGTAAGAGAGATGTGTGGTAATGAAAAGAGTGTGGTTGAGAGAGCAGGGTGTATTGAAATGGTTTGGTCACATGAAGAGAAGGAGTGAAGAAAGATTGACAAAGAGGATATATGTGGCAGAGGTGGAGGGAACGAGAAGTGGGAGACCAAATTGGAGGTGTAAGGGTGGAGTGAAAAAGATTTTGAGCGATTGGGGCCTGAACATACAGGAGGGTGAAAGGTGTGCAAGGGATAGAATGAATTGGAATGATGTGGTTTACCGAGGTAGCTGTTGGCAACTCAAGGATAGAACATTGTGATAACTGTTTCTTTCCTTACACCTTGAAGCTTTGGATCTAACTTCTCATGTCTTTTCCAATAACTATGACACGGTACATTTTAATAGATAGGTTTTTCTCTTCCTCCCAAATTCTGACATCTTTTATGTAACCTATAGGAATTGATGCAAGTTGTGGATCTAAAGAAAAAAAATAATGCTTTATCTATCTATGTCTGATGCCCATTCCCACAGGGAACTTTCTTAAGGGGATGGCCACAGCAACAGAGTCTCCACATGGGTGCTGCTTCTTGGCTTTTAGTACTAAAGCCTTACCGTTAATAGGCCAGTGGCAGAGGGCAACTCTAGCAATTCTGCTCTTTTAATTTTGTTTCTGTATAATTGACATAATTAATTTTGTTATGCTTTGCATAACTAAGTAGCTAAAGTTGTTACTTAGCAGGCAGTCAGTAACCAGGGAGGTACATTATCAAGTACTACCTACCTGAGTATTGGGAGGGTTAGTGATGGCTGCGTAGTGAACCAGCACTTCATTGGCTGTCAAATTGTACTCCTCTGATGCAAGTAGCTGTCTTTTCTTTCTGCCTCACCCACTCTTGGACTACTGGCATTTTGTCCACAAACATACAATCTCCCATCATCATACTGGACAACATTTTACTTGCACAGCTCATTTTTCATTATTAAAGATTTTCCTGCTGTGAGCACTATGTGCTAGCCCTGCCTTTTGGCAAAATGGTTGGAGCAGTAGATAGAAATAGTAGGTAGGAACATTTAGGCTGGAACATCAGATAGAAATAGTAAGAATTAGTTAGGAGCCTTTGCAAACACTGTCTTAAGAGTTGCCCTCTACTGTTCACATGTTAAGGGTAAGGCACTAAAGGCTAAGAAGTAGCAATGTAGTTCACTAGTTATGCAGAATATAATGCCTTGACCACCCCCTGAGGGAGTCCCAGGTGGGAACAGGCATTATAGATATAGATAATAAGGAGGAATATTAGGCAGGAGCATTACGTAGACATAGTCAGTAGGAACATTAGGTATGAACCGCTGCAAACACTGTGCTGGAGTTGCCTCTTGCCAGTGGCCTGTAAAGGCTAAGATGCCACACTGGACTTCACTAGTTATGGACCCCATTGCCTTGGCCACCCCCTTGAGGGAGCTCCAGATGGGAGTGGGCATCAGAGATGAAGGTAAATAGATAGATAAATTAACTATTTAATAACAGAAAGACATGAACAGGTATCTGGTATTAAGGTTTCGTTAGTCATCGAGGTTATACATGTAATCCTGTAAATAGATGACCGAATTCTTTTCATATAGGTAAAATTAGCAGACACAGTGCAGACTGAAAATAAAAGCAGCAGGTCAGCCTGGTTTTTGTTTTAACTTCTAATTTGCATCGGAAAAAACAAATTTGAAAGCCTAGAAATACTTGTAAAACAAAAGCACTGGTATTAAAACTTGCATTGTTGCAAGTTGAATTAATGTGGACATAATGAAAAAATTATTCCATTTATCATTTATAGTTCTTGCATCAAATATAAGGAGAGAATGCAGAATCTTTACATTTATCAACACTTTATTACACTTAGCAGATAAAAAAAAAAAGGGACAGAAATCAGATGAAAAGAATGAAGATGAAGTCTGAGGATTTCATTAAAGCCAGGTACATCATACCTACACCAAGCACCAGTGACATCATGCAAGCTTACAATTCTGTGATGAATGATGAAAGCAAGCATTTGCATATCGGCATAACTAAGCAAATTTTTTTTTCAAACATTTGTGTTCAAAACTTCCCGTTTGACAAATAATACTTCAAACATGAATATTGCACTAAGTTTTGAGCATTGTCATTTTATGGCATTTCTTGTTTCAAAGTGCAGCTTTTGCTTCTTTGAAACTGCAACTGTTTACATATAATGTAAATGACAAATTCATATTATAAATGAAAAATGTAAAGGTGAATATCTATTAAGAGCTGAAACAATATAACCATGTCATTAATAAGCTTCAGTTACTTTCCACTGTACCATTGCTATTTCCACTTCCATTATCATTATCCTCATTTTTGGAACGAAACTTGAACAGTCGAGCAGCATGGGTATTAAATGATGAAGATCTAGCTGGGGCTGTTCCGCGCTCCTTTCGTAATGGCCGAAGTGAGTAGGTGCGTACAGGGGGTGTTCTCTCCTTTACCTAGTAAATTAACAGATATTTATGTTACTTATCACTTGGTATTGGGCTGGTTGACTTTGATAACATGCAGAAAAACAACCATGAAACATGAAAAAGTTAAAGCTTACCAATTCAGACACATCCTATGTGACACTATGGCACCATATGGTGGTCTGTGACAACATTCACACCAGGTCATGGTGTGTACATTCCGTAACCTTTAAATTGAAATGATAATGTGAAGGGTCTGTTGGAGAATTCCAGCATCACTTCAAAAAAGATGTGGCCAAAGAAAAGGATCATACCAAGAGAAATGGAAATTACCTTTCTTTCCCAGAGAAGTGCTTTCATGAGCAAGTTGGACCAACTGGTCTGTTACCTGCTTTTGAGTCTTATTAATAAATCTCATTAATTCCTTATTGTGTTACCTTCATTCTAGCTTCCAGTAACTCCTTCCCACGTTCAGACATGATTATCTTCTCCCGAGCACTCCGTAATTCGTGATCAAGTTTTAATCTCTCACTCTCTAGTTTTTTTAAACGCTTCTCTGCCTCTGAAAATGAAAAAGACATTTTATTACAATATCACTTGAATAAACTACAATAATGTATTGTATATAAGTGACAAGAAGTACTGCATGAATCAAATCTTCATATGAAGATAACTCACCAAAGGAAAAATCTTGATTGGTTTAAATTTATTGGTACTTATGTCCCTGCAATTATATATAACTTTAATATATTTCTTAATAATAACATATGAAAACTGTACAGAAAAACTAAAAACAAAAAAGTTTCTCCAAAAAAGTCACGCACTGTCAATGGACTGAACCAGGGCATGTGATATGTCTGAGGTAAACCATGGAAAGGCTTGGTGCATTACACATGACAGCTAGACTGATTGTGAATGAATGTGGCTTCCTTTGTTTGTTTTCCTGATGCAGAGGGCGGCAATGCTATTTCCTGTGGGGTGGAGTGGTGCCGAGAATGGAAGAAGGCAAGCAAGTATGAATATGTACATGGGTATATACATATATGGCTGTGTATGTGTATGATGATATGTTTTTTTTTTTTCGTACTATTCGCCATTTCCCGCATTAGCCGAGGTAGCGTTAAGAACAGAGGACTGGGCCTTAGAGGGAATATCCTCATCTGGACCCCTTTTCTGTTCCTTCTTTTGGATAATCAAAAAAAAAATGAGGGGAGGATTTCCAACCACCCGCTCCCTCCCCTTTTAGTCGCCTTCTACGACACGCAGGGAATACGTGGGAAGTATTCTTTCTCTCCTATCCCCAGGGATAAAATGATAAAATGATGATATGTATACGTATATATATGTATGTGTATGAGCGTGTATGTATACGAGTGGAAGGGTCTTTCTAGCCTGATGCGGGAAATGGCAATCAAGTATAATACTGTTTTCCTGACGCTACCTTGCTGATGCAGGGGGTGGTGATGCTGTTTCCTGTATGGCAGGGTGGCACCGAGAATGGATGATGGCAAGCATGTATGAATATGTACGTGTGTATATATGTATATATGTATTTATATGTTTGTGTATATGTATATGTACGTTTACGTGCGATTATGTATTTAAGAGTGGATAGGTCTTTCTTCGTCTGTTTTCTGGTGCTACATCACTGACGCAGGAAATGGCGATCAAGTATAATACTAGTAATAATAATAATAACTGTTACCTTGGAGGCTCCAGTCATTGACAGAAGTTCACATCAAGGCTAGGCTTTAACAAAAATATAGAGAGGTTAGTGAAAGGGGAAAAAAGATACAAGAAAGTATTTATGAATTTTGCAGGAAGTGAGAAACCTGTCTTTTAAAATCTGCTGTCAGTTATTTGGAAAGACATGACAGGGTAGAGTTCCAAAGCTTTGAGGGAGCAGTATTGCATCCATTTAAAAGGGGACCTAGCAAGACTCTTAAGACTGATATGATACATGGTTGACAGAATTCAACCAAAATAAGTATAAAGTAATGAGTATGGAGCAGAATGAAAGAAGGTCTCAATATGATTACTGTCTAACAGGAAATAACCTTCAGGATTGTATGTGAGAGGGCCTTAAGAATTAACAATGTCTCTAACCTGTTGGAGTCCAATATCAGGTGAATAGTAAAGGAAAACTTATCTGTTGGCAAATATTACAATAGCTTTCATGTATATTGATAAGGAAATGGTTAGCAAACTGTACATATCCTACTTAAGGCCAAAACTGGAATACATGTATACTTTTCAAGTTTGCCTAAAGAAGCACAAAGAGATAAGAGGGCAACAAAGATGGTACCAGAACTGAGAGATGCATTACAGGGATAGGCTAGAAGCCTAAAACATGCTCATCATAGAAGAGAGAAGAGTGAGGGGTGACCTGATCACAACAATTCAAGTTTTTAAACTAGATCAATGATGACAACAGTGAATAGGTCTTCACTAGTGGGGGCAGGATAACAGCAGAAGGACATACCATGAAGTTAAGTAAGAATTAAGAGAGATGTACAGAAGTTTTTTACAGCTCAAGTGATGGATAAATGAAGTAAATGAAAAGATGTGTTATGTGTGAACAGCATACAAAAGTGTAATATAAACTGAATGGTAGAAAAGAATGCTCAAGAGATGGGGCTAATGAGAGTAAAACCCCCTCCCCGAACTGTAAAAACAGGTTATTACATATAGCATTGACAGCTAACTTTACTGATGAATGAATCAATCTTTGCATCAAAGGAGTATAATAATTCTTTACCTCTCAGCTGACTGTCTTTCTCTTCTTGTTGCCGTTCAAAAGCTTGTCGTTTCTTTGTTTCTTCCTCCAACATTCTTCTCTGTTCTGCCTGCAAACGCTCCAGTTCCTCCCTTCTCTCCCATTCTTCACTTAGCACTCTTGCTTGTAAGTTTCTAGGGGAAAAAAAATTCTTAAAAGTTCTGTACTGTATGTATATAAATAATTATGAATGGGATCAATGGTTTGGTAACTTAAAGAATTTAGCAAGTTAAAAACCACCCTCGTCAAATACTTTAGGGAATAACTTTCAGAAAGCCTAAACTTTCTGTACTTTATTTATTGTACACCTGGACTATTTCTTAATTATCTGTGGTGGAGGTATGATTACAAGTGATAAGCCTGTCTGCAGATAATATGCTGTTGTTTGCTGAGAATAAAGAGGAGTTGCAGATGGTTGTAAGTGTTTTATGATGTGTCTAAGTGTAGACAACTGAAAGTATATGCAAGTAAAAGTACAAGAATGGTGTTTGAAAGGAATCATAGTGAGAGTATAGATTTTGCAAAGCCCTACAGAATGTGTTAAAGATATGGAGGGCGAAAAACTGTATGGGGTGACAGAAGTTAAGTATTTGGTGGCTATCTTGGGTAAGTGTAGTGATATGGAAGGATAAGGGACATAACAGTATGGGATAGAAGTCATTCACTCAATTAATAAAATAATCAAGGGTAGAGGTGTAAGTATGGAAAAGAATATAAGATTAAGGGACAGCATAATCCTCCCAACTCTAACCTATGAAGCCATAACATGGGCATGGGATGAGTCATAGAAATCAAGAATCCAGGCTGTGGAAATGAGCTATCTGAAAGGAGCATGTGGTGTGACCAGATGGAATAAAAAAAATGGAATGAGGGGATGTATGAGAGATTTGGTAAGGCAGGCAATGCAAGGGAATGAATTGTGGAGTGGTAGAGTGGCTAAAATGTAGTACTTTAAGGTGGTTTGGCATGTGGAGAAAATGCAGCTGGGGAGTTTACAAGGAAAGTGCATGAGAGTACAATGAAAGAGTTTGGTGTGACAGGAAGACTACCTATGACATGGGGAAAGACAGTGGAAGAGTAATGAAGAGAAGGGGAATGGGGTAAGAAAAGTGGAATGGTGTATGCAAGAGAGGAATGTAAGGAACGGGATAAGTGGAGACTCTTATGCCATGGCCACACACTTGCTGGGAGTTCCCCGAGGGAACAGATGTCTGAGATATAGATAGTCGTGGCAATTAAACTGCAGTACTGAAATATTATTTCACTTATCAAAAACACCTAAACAAACTTCTTAAAAGAGTTGCATGTTTGTGTGACTATATTATGATTCAATCATGGTGGAGATATCATGTTTGGCAGTATGGTATAGTCTTAAAGGTCAGATGACATGATTTGTCACATCAGTTACACCATGACACCATGATATCAAGAGTGGAGGGATGCAACTTTTGCTTATTGTCCATTAACTAACCATGAGTAGCAAGAAGGTCTCCTAAGAAGAAAAGGCCTGTAATCTTGCCTGGAAGAAAGATTTTGATTAGATTTGGACAAGAAAAAAGTCTCTTAGTACCTCTACAAATGATTCATCCACTCCACTCTTAAAGTCTGCCTCACCTGCCTGGTCTTACACCTCAAAAACATTTATAAAAATGCTGGAAACCACACAAAACAGCTTTCAGAACAATTACTGGCTACTTAGCAACCACAAACACAATACATTCACAATGAAACAAAGATCCCCCAATACAATCCCACCTGAAATTGCTCAGCACTCGACTCTGCATCAAAACTAGATCCTTTCCAATCAAACCAATCCATAATCAACCTTCAATCCCCAAGTAAAAATAAAAAGTTTCCCCAACCTCACACTTCAGCAACCTCTACTTACAGATCCCCATCCCCAACAAATATATCACTAACAAACACATACATACTGAAATAATACAACAAACTACTATACAACCACCCCTCTAACTCAGTCTTAAACTCCATCCCGCCAAACATACTCCCATTTAAAGCCACACTCCCCAAACAAACATGAATCACACTTTCACATCTATTTTGTTGATATCATCCATTCCTATAATCTATAAAAACTGTTTCAACATATCTCAAGACCCTTCATGTCCATAATGCAACTAACACGGACAACAAAAACTTACTACTCAGTTGCCTTGCACTCTCCCCACATAGATATACCTACAACATCACTACATTTTATGACCTATGGTCCTGTCTGGTGAATGGCCTTTTTCACTAGTGCTGCAGGACCTTCATATAGACAGGAGGAACTACTGGGGTAGGAAGTAAGCAGTAAGTATACATACAGATTTGCTACCTCGCAAACGTGGGAGACAGCGACAAAGTATAAAAAAAAAAAAAAAAAAAAAAAAAAAAAAAAAAAAATATATATATATACTTAATCACTTCCTGCCCAAGAATTCCAATTTATTCTTATACGACTCCTGCAGCACTAAGGAAGCTGGTCACATCAACAGGTCATAAGTGTATATTTGCAATGTGCAGGGCAACTGTATGCTATTTACTGCACTGGTGAGGTAGCACCTGGAACAGATGAGTATTATTTTTTCATACTTTTATCACCACTTCCTGCATCAGTAAGGCAGCCCTAAGATCAGACAAAGAAAGACTGCATTCACTCGCATCCATTCTCTAACTGCCATATGTAATGCTCCAAAACCAAAGTTCTCAATCCAAAGCCAGCCCTCACAGACCTCTCCATGGTTTACATCAGATGCTTCACTTGCTTTGGTCCAGTCCACTGACAGCACATGATCCCCACTATACCATATTGTTCCACTTCACTCTATTCCATATACACCCTTCACCCTCCTGCATGTTTAGGGCCTAATTGCTCAAAATTTGTTTCACCCCATCTTTCCATCTTCAATTTGGTCTTCTATTCTTGTTCCCTCCACTTCTGACACAAACTGTATCCTTATTGTCAACCTTTCCTCTCATTCTCTTCATATGTCCAAACCATTTAAGCACATCTTCAGCTCCCAGCCACATTTTTTATTACCACACATCTCTCTTACCCTTTCATTACTTACTGGATCAAACCACCTCACACCACATATTGTCCTCAAACATTACATTTCCAACACATCCACCTTCCTCTGCACAGCCTTATCTAAAACCCATACCTCACTTCCATATAACCTCGTTGGACTACTGTACCTTCAAAAATATCCATTTTTGCCGTTACAAGTAACATTCTTTTTTTCCATGCATTCTTCAAGGCTCCAAGAACCATAGACCCCCTCACCTTGCCTAAGACTCAATTCTGTTTCCATGGTTCCATTCTCTGCCATCTAAAACACTTCACTTCCTACAAGTTTTTGACATTTACACTCACACCCCAATTAACCTGTCTCATTCCTGCTAAAATTAATATCCTTGTTTTCATTCACATTTACTCTCCACTTCCTCCTTTCACACACACTTCTAAACTCAGTCATCAACTGCAGTTTCTCACATGAATCTGCCTCCAGTGTTGCATCATCAGCAAACAACAACCAAGTCACTTGCCAGGATCTCTCATCCCCTACAGTCTTCATACTTGCACCTCTCCAAGACTTTTGCATTTACCTCCCACACCACCACAACCATTAAACAAACTGAACAACTATGGTGACATCATATATCCTTGCCACAGACCAACCTTCACTTAGAACCATAGATCCTTGATAAAAACTTCTCACTGCATCTAGCAACTTTCCTCCCACACCATATATTCTTAAAAACTTCCACAAGGCATCCATATCAACCCTAATATATGCTTTCTCCAGATCCATAAATGCTACAAACATATCTAACAGTTTCTTTAATTACTTCCTGTACCCATTCTTAAAAACAAACACCTGATCCACACATCCTCTACCACTTCTGAAACCACACTGCTCCTTCCCAATCTGTGGCTTTATTAATGCCTTCATTCTCTCAATCAATACCCTCCCATAAAACTTACCCAGTACTCTTAAAATACTTATACCTTGGAAGTTTCAACACTCACCTTTATCCCTCTTGCCTTTATGCAATGACACTGTACATGCATTCCACCAATCCTCAGACACTTCATGATCCATATGTACATTGAAAATCCTCACCAACCGATCAACAACACAGTCACCCCTTTTCTTAATAACTTCAATAGTAATAACATCCACTCCAGCTGCCTTGCCACAGTTCATATTACATAAGGCTTTCAGCACTTCCTCTCTTTACCAAACCACTCTCCATGACTCACTTCGTATACCACCCCAACCCAAACATCCTACATCTGCCACTCTATGATCAAACACAATCTACTGTCCTTGAAAATACTCACTTCATCACTCCTGTTACCACTTCCCCTTTTGCCCAATTCACTAATGTTCCTATTTTTTCTCGTTTTAGGCAAAACATCTTATTCTCCCTAATGTTTACTGATACAAGCTGATCCCAACTCTCATTTGCTATTTCAAACCCTGCACCTTCCTCCTGACCTCCTGCTGCTTTCTCTGATGCATCTCCCAATCATTTATGCTCCTTCCCTGTACATATGTAACACGCAAATGCTTCTTTTTCTTTCACTAGCAACTTTACTTCTATATCCACCCACTCGCTGCCCTTTCTTATCTGCTGCCTCCCACCTTTCGTATACCACCTGCATCATTTACACATACCAGCACTGCTTCCCCGAATATCTCTCATTTCTCATCCAATCCCTTGGCTTCCCTTACTTTCACATTTTGCTATTCTACACCAATTCAAGGAATGACTATAAGTACAAACAAATTAACTTTTTGATTACCTGACAATTTCTTCATCACGCTTTGCTTGAGTCTCTTCTTCAAGTAATGTTTCAAGCTGACGTCTTAGAGTCTGGAGCTCCAATACCCTTTTTTCTTCAGCTTTGCGAGCTGCAGCCTCCTCTCGAGCAGCTGCTTCTGCCTGTGCTCGGGCCTGATTATATAAGAGATTTTATTAAATATATAAGTAGTAACTCAAGAACTTATGGAAATTTAAAACCACTCACACTTATGTAACAAAATCACAAACATCTGGAAATTTCCTAACATGTTATATCAATCCAGCAACCCTTTAAATGACCCCCAACTCCCCTCCTCCTATTGCCTTTTATTAAATCATCAGTATCCAAATTCCTTGAAAAACTGGTCTGCAGCAGTGTCAGAGTATCCCATCCAAACATTCTTTTAAATCCAGTCACTCCACTGCACACACAATAACAGTGGCAACAGATATTAAAAAAGCAGTTGTACTATCCCCTGATATATTCTCATAGAAAAGGCACTTGACACCACCCTCCACAAAAACAAGAAACAGTTAGCCAACTTAGCCAAACCAATGTCATTCACAAATGCTTCACCTCCAAAACCTTCAACCTCTAAAAGGGCTCATCCTCCAGAAAGCAGTTCTTTCTCTAACCCTCTACACTCACTTTCTATACAACCACTCTTCATCCACCACAAACAAATGTGCAAGTCCTGTTTTATGCAAATGACCTCACTATCCCATCATAGCACCCACCATCCTACAGAAGCAAGAAACATGCAGCACTACATCATGCAATTAAGACATAAGCTCAACTAAAATGGAATGTCTGTATCCCCTAACAATGTACAGTCACCATCTTAACCCCTAAGACACAAGAATCCAACCAGCAGCCTCCCAAAACCCTGAATGATCAACCACTCCCACTCAAAAATTCCAAACAGCTGAGTGTCACATATGACATGCACAACATTCCATACCAGCCAACCATGCCGAGTGTAATGTATGACATGTACAACATTCCATGCCAGGAACTCAACACAATGACCATAGACAAATTAAAATGACCCTTTTGCACACTTACTGGCCCAAGCTTTAGACAAAAAGAATTCTTCAATATTCTCTACAAACAATTTAATCAGCCATGTTTTCAAAAAGAATTGCAATAAACTTTAGTGGTTGTGTTTTCTTTCTGTCTCACCCACATGTGGACTAATGGCATTCTGTCCACAAACATATAATCTCTCCTTGTCGCACATAACACTTGACAACACTCAATTCGTATAGCTCATTCTTCGTAATTTTAGATTTTCCTGCAGTGAGCACAATGCTCCAGCCCTGCCTTTTGGCAAAATGGTAGTGGCAATAGATAGAAGTCGTAGGCAGGAAGTGTGAAGTAGAAGCATTGGGTAAAAACATTAGGTAGAAGTAGTAGGCAGGAATATTAGGCACGAGCATTAGGTATAAGCAGTCTAAAGGAACATTAGGTATGAGCCAGTGCAAACACTGTGCTAGTTACCCTTCGTCTGTGGCCTGTTAAGGGTTAGGCAACTAAAGGCTAAAAGGAGGCACTGGAGTTCACTTATTATGGAGACTCTATTACCTTGACCACCTCCTATGGGGAGTTCCAGGTGGGAATAGGCATCAAAGAAATAGATAGATAGAAAGATGAAAAAACAGAGCACTCACCAACCACAAACACTCAACACCTGTAGAATAAAATATTTCAAATAAAATACCAATTCAACATACCTGACAAACAAGTCTCCGCAAAAGCACAACACCCCTCACCCAAACCATTATATAACCAACCATTAGCATGGAAAAAGAAATAAAATTATACCCCTCCCTAACACTTCTGCAACAAACAACAATTACAAAATGTACTCAGTTTATAACCACAACCGGCACTAAAACACCCAAAACCAATCCTCCCTCTTTTACTACAAATTCCTTCATTTGTGTATTTTGTTATGGGTCGACTCTTGTCACTTTTAATACTGTATTTTAAACTTGGTATCGGTAAGATCACACTAGTTTAATTGACATCATGACAGAAAGTTACAAAAGGCTGTGAGCCATACCCATATTTGAGAAAAAGAAAGGCTTGGTTACACTCTATATGTCTAGATGAGGGAGGGAGGAGTATGACATCAATGCTTGCTGCAGCAGGAAATAAACTCCAGTTGAGATGACATAAGGATTCCCTTTCAAAATTTCATTGATTTTATCGGGAATACATACTTACATAAGTTTGTTTATGTAAACACACACTGATAAGTGCTAACACAATTAATATTGTTATGATGTCAAAGAAGTAAGAGAAGAGCAGAATTCTATTCTTACACCTGGCAGAAATGGTGAGCTGATGTCACAACTCTGTAAGGTTTTACAGAGGCAGTATAACCAAGGCCATTTATGTGAGTTATATGATTTTGTAATCTGTGAAAAGAACTCTATTTACAACCACAGTAAAATTAATCATACCACAGAGTATGACCTCAAACTGATATTGTGAATGGTTGCAGTATGATCATAAGTAACAGGTTCTGAAATATAAAGTTATAATGTTATGATCTTTAACACAACTAAATTTTATCTAATTTTGTTTTATTTGCAAATAACCCAGGACCATTGTCTATGAAAGTCCTGGTGTTACCCAAGAACTTTCTAAAGGGTCCTGCAGCCCAAGGCTACCTTTTAAGAGAGAAGTTTTTTCACAAGACTATTTTCAATGATGCAGCTTTGCCAAAGGTAACTTTTTACTTGCAATGTAGCTTGACCAGGCACAGTATGGTAGCACCTTTATTTTTTTGTATGTAAATGACAGTACCAGTACCAGAAAACATTAACTCCCCAGCACAAGGACAGTATCTTAGGACATTCACTATCCTGCACACATACAGTACCAAAGAGTAATTACGGTAAATATAAACGAAAGCCAGTTTATAGTCTTTCAAAATATAAAGGATAAGAACACACCAGCTTTTCTGCCATGAGTTCAGCCTGGGTGTTCTCAATAATGTCTGCTTGAGAGTCACGTCGAATACGCTCAGCAGTTTCCCGTGCCTCTTCTTCAGCATGTTCATTCTTTCTAATGGCTGACATGATTGCCTGGTAGGGAAGAGTTTCTTTAGAATGGTGTATGGCAGCATCTAAAACTCTCAACCATTCAGTTTTACTCCTGCAGGGAAAAAATTTAATTGTGGTTATTTTATATAAACATGAGATTAGATGTAAATGTAAGACACAGATATAAATATAATACATCACATGTACACCCTCAAAAAAATTATTTGATACCCTTGCCTACAGTATGCCCTACAAGGATCATTGATATGGTTGGTGAATCACTCAGTTATCTCATTCAGAGGTGTTATTGGACTCCACCTGGAAAGAGTGGCATATTCAGTATTTACAGACAAAGAATAGCATATATCAAATATTTCACCTGTGGTCTGATGCAGCAAGCTGGATAAGTTTGTTGCTTTCTAAACAGAGTGTGAACCTACACATTCTTGCACTAGGTTCATCCGGGATGTTGTGTACAGTAGCTGAGGGAGTTAGGCAAACTTGAGCTCTACCCATTACCAATGACAGTGCTGCTGATCGTGCTTTTACTTTATGGATTGAAGCAAACATTGCCCAAGGTCTTAATTCTATATCTCGTCTCACCCATATTGGTGCCCACCATACACGCTGGTATACCTTTCCCTGGAAATGAAAAGCAATGCTCAGGTTTTAGTTTTCCTTCATGTATAAATTCAAAAGTATGGCTTGAGAAATTTATACGATTCTGAAAACAGTACTGTATCAAATTAGTTTATCTTGCTGGTAAAATGCATATTTCAAAGGTATAGCAACAAAACCACCAGATATTAAACCATACCTACCCGTTTTAAAACCTGCTCAATAAAGCTACTGTACACATCATCAACTGCTCTTTCAAGTGCAGGGTATTCAGTATCTTGTGCATAGCGACCTTCTAGAAAGGTGAGGAAGACAGGGAATGTGAAACATGAAATAGCTGTTGCTACCTGATTAAAATCACGAATATCCCATTCTCGTCCTAGACTCATGACCAGGTGTCTTGTAACCTCCCTTACCTCCACATTATTTAGTGTCACCTGAAAATCAAACACTAAGAATGTATCATTTAGTATCTAGTACTTATGAGTAACAATTTGCAATTATATGAGTTTTCAGTCATATATGAGATGGTCAACAAAACTACACTTATTTCTTGTTCCTGAGTTTTCTCATTGCTATTATCATGTTCATTGTAGCCCAAAATCAGCACATGCATGCTTTAAGTGACATCACACAATCTTGAAATGTCTCAAACCCAGAAAGCAGTTTGTAATCAAATTCACAAAAAATTAAAAACCTTGCACTAAAGTATATTTCCAATTTGTGGTATATTGTCAAAATAAAGGTCAATATCAACGTCTACCTCGCTAACGCTGGAGACAGTGACAAAGCAAAATAAATAAAAATAAATAAATAACGTTTAAATCAATATTTTTTTTTTTTTATACTTTGTCACTGTCTCCCGCGTTTGCGAGGTAGCGCAAGGAAACAGACGAAAGAAATGGCCCAACCCCCCCCCCCCCCCCCCATACACATGAATATACATACGTCCACACACGCAAATATACATACCTACACAGCTTTCCATGGTTTACCCCAGACGCTTCACATGCCTTGATTCAATCCACTGACAGCACGTCAACCCCGGTATACCACATCGCTCCAATTCACTCTATTCCTTGCCCTCCTTTCACCCTCCTGCATGTTCAGGCCCCGATCACACAAAATCTTTTTCACTCCATCTTTCCACCTCCAATTTGGTCTCCCTCTTCTCCTCGTTCCCTCCACCTCCGACACATATATCCTCTTGGTCAATCTTTCCTCACTCATTCTCTCCATGTGCCCAAACCACTTCAAAACACCCTCTTCTGCTCTCTCAACCACGCTCTTTTTATTTCCACACATCTCTCTTACCCTTACGTTACTCACTCGATCAAACCACCTCACACCACACATTGTCCTCAAACATCTCATTTCCAGCACATCCACCCTCCTGTGCACAACTCTATCCATAGCCCACGCCTCGCAACCATACAACATTGTTGGAACCACTATTCCTTCAAACATACCCATTTTTGCTTTCTGAGATAATGTTCTCGACTTCCACACATTCTTCAAGGCCCCCAGAATTTTTGCCCCCTCCCCCACCCTATGATCCACTTCCGCTTCCATGGTTCCATCCGTTGCCAGATCCACTCCCAGATATCTAAAACACTTCACTTCCTCCAGTTTTTCTCCATTCAAACTCACCTCCCAATTGACTTGACCCTCAACCCTACTGTACCTAATAACCTTGCTCTTATTCACATTTACTCTTAACTTTCTTCTTCCACACACTTTACCAAACTCAGTCACCAGCTTCTGCAGTTTCTCACATGAATTAGCCACCAGCGCTGTATCATCAGCGAACAACAACTGACTCACTTCCCAAGCTTCCCAATCACAATATACAGTATGTAATTTTCGCCTGCAAGCATTTGATTAATAGTAAAAATCAGAAGTGGGCATTATTTAACAATTTTCACATTGAAAAAATAAAAGTGGCTACAACAATACATAAAAAGGTAGTGTGATTATTAAATGTTGCAAGTTTAAATATACTTCCATCTATTACTTCACATATACAGTACATGCAGAGGTGTTAATAAAACATGAGTGATTGCTAACCCTATAAGTGCTTTTAGATGCTGCAAAAGGTGGTCTCTACAACCTAAAGATTTTTAGCAATCTCAATGAAAAACATATAACCCAAAGCCATTTAGACCTAGTATATCACAGGCATTTAAACCATGGTATTATGCTATAGCTTTTAAATCCTAGCATGCTGCTGCCATTCAAAGCCACAGTGTACTTTATGATCCACAGTATTGTGCTCCATTTTCATTTATTCCTTGCACTCTGCTTGGAGCTTGAATCTCCTAACATTATATCATCATTATTATTACTACTAATTTTATTATTATTATTATTAGTATTCAAAATCACTCTTCAATGTATCCTAATATCTCTGTATATGAGACTGGCTGTTACCATAATTCAAAATTCACAAATTTTTTTGTTAACAATCTATACCAGGGTTGAAGGCCCAAGCGGATGCACATTCTGCATCTTCCTATTATGATTTTGACTAAACTTTCCTTGTTTCTTCTGTGGATGACATATGACATATGAAAAATGAAAACTTATTACAGCACCAAAGCCTCCTCCACCAACCCTCCTACAATCAAAGACTGTCAGGAAAAATAAAACCAGTTTATATGGCAATAGCACTCTCACCAACCACCATGTCTCACATAGTGATACCATTTAAAGAATTATGTGACTAAAATTCTACATTAATAAAACAAAATGCTTATAATATGGAAATAAATATCAGAACTAAATGGGACACATAATGATGTTGGGAAAGAAGATATTCCCTATCAACCCTTAAATGGTGGCATAGTCTGGAAATTAAATCATGGAAAAAAATTTTTCCTCAGATATTGATATATTAACATTCAAAAGTATCAACAAATACACAGAAAGCTTATTATTACCTTAGTGTAAGCCTGATCTAGTGCTAAGTGAGTGCCCTGAGGGAGTGTAAATGATGCCTTTGCTAGCTATTCTATCTATCTATCTAAATCTATGATGCCTGTTCCCTTTGAGAACTCCCTCAAGGGGGTGGCCATGGCAAAGTCTCCATAACTGGTGAGCTACAGTGCCATTTCTTAGCTTTCACTGCCTCACACTTAACAGGCCACTAGCAAAGGGCAACTTTAATGCATTGTTTTCAGAGGCTCCTTAATGTTCCCACCAACTACTTTTACCTAATAATCCTGCCTTATGTCACAACCTACTACTTCTACATAATGCTCCTGTACTAACAACTCAACACTCCATTTATCCACATCCCTCAAATTTTGCTCCTTCTCTCATTCAATCTGCATCTTGTCTTGACACAGCTTTCTCTAATAAACTCGGAATTGGACAGGATATCTCGGTGGGGTAGATGAAATCTAGTTAAGTTTAATGTCTCCAAGATCCAGTTTCTACCCATCCGTTTATTAAAAACTCCACATAACTCTCGTCTTTCCTTTGACGGCTCTGTAATCCCACCTCTTGACTCAATGAACATAATTGGTAAAACTGTAACATCCACTCTTTTTTGAAAACCTCATAATATGGGAATAGCTAAGTCTGCATCTAAGAAACTAGGTGTTCTGTTTAGATGTTGAAACTTCTTTTCTTCTGAACAGCTGCTCCGTTTATACAAAGGATTGATTCATCCTAGTATGGATAATGTTTTCACAACTACATCCTTACCTGACAGAGTTGAGACGAACAGTCTGATTTATAAACACCCCCCCCCCCAAGGCTAACTTCCTAACTTGTCCCTCCTGCCCTATGCTGCAATGTTGGTTCCTTTTCCCACTTTTATAGGTATTACTCTGGTTTTTGCTCCCTAGAGCAGGCGGCTTGTGTCCCCCACCATTATCTGAACCACACAATACTTGGCAAGGTGCTGCGTCACATGATTATTGTGTAGTCCATTTTAATAACCGTTTCTTTCTGTACTCCTCAAAGCTTTGGAACTCTCTACCTTCTCATGCCTTCCCTAGTAACTATGACCTTGCACATTTTAAAGCAGGTTTTTTCACTTCCTCCAAACTTCATAAATACTTTCCTGTCTCTTCTTTTTTCCTTTCATAATCCTATCTATATTTCAATTAAGGCCCATCATCAATGTGGACTTTTGTCTGAGACTTGGGGTGTGTGTGTGTGTGTGTGTCTCCCCCTAATGTTTCTAACAAAAGCTCCTGTCAAACCTTCCTACCTACTTCAATCTACTCCTCTTAGCATTTCACCAAAAGTCAGGGCTAGCACAAAGCACTCTGCAGGAAAAATCTATGGAGTTGCAAATAATGAGATGTGAGGGTTATGTGTTGTCAAGTGTTATATGTGAGAAGGAAACACTGTATGTTTGTGGGAAGAAAGCCAGCAGTCCATGTATAGGTGAGTCAGAAAGAAAAGGCAGCTACCTGGGTCAAAGGAGTGCAATTTGACAACAATGAAGTGCTGGCTCACAATATAGCCATCACTAATCCTCCCAATAACCAGGTGGGTAGTACTGGTAATATGCCTCCCTGGTCAATGGCTGCCTACCAACTATTACCTACAGCCTTTGACAGCTACTTCTTAGAAAGGAAGATGAACTAATTATTTTTCTATGTTAACTGATACATCACAGGCAAACGGATGCCCTAATCAAGGTCATACCATTAACGCTATATATATATATATATATATATATATATATATATATATATGTAGCTGCTCCGTTTATACAAAGGATTGATTCATCCTAGTATGGATAATGTTTTCACAACTACATCCTTACCTGACAGAGTTGAGACGAACAGTCTGATTTATAAACCCCCCCCCAAGGCTAACTTCCAAACTTGTCCCTCCTGCCCTATGCTGCAATGTTGGTTCCTTTTCCCACTTCTATAGGTATTACTCTGGTTTTTGCTCCCTAGAGCAGGCGGCTTGTGTCCCCCACCATTAACTGAACCACACAATACTTGGCAAGGTGGATATCTATCCCTGGGGATAGGGGAGAAAGAATACTTCCCATGTATTCCCTGCGTGTCGTAGAAGGCGACTAAAAGGGGAGGGAGCGGGGGGCTGGAAATCCTCCCCTCTCGTTTTTTTTAATTTTCCAAAAGAAGGAACAGAGAACAAGGCCAGGTGAGGATATTCCCTCAGAGGCCCAGTCCTCTGTTCTTAACGCTACCTTGCTAATGCGGGAAATGGCAAATAGTATGACAATATATATATATATATATATATATATATATATATATATATATATATATATATATATATATATATATTTTTTTTTCAAACTATTCGCCATTTCCCGCATTAGCGAGGTAGCGTTAAGAACAGAGGACTGGGCCTTTTTCGGAATATCCTCACCTGGCCCCCTCTGTTCCTTCTTTTGGAAAATTAAAAAAAAAACGAGAGGGGAGGATTTCCAGCCCCCCGCTCCCTCCCCTTTTAGTCGCCTTCTACGACACGCAGGGAATACGTGGGAAGTATTCTTAATCCCCTATCCCCAGGGATAATATATATATATATATATATATATATATATATATATTTTTTTTTTGCTTTGTCGCTGTCTCCCGCGTTTGCGAGGTAGCGCAAGGAAACAGACGAAAGAAATGGCCCAACCCACCCCCATACACATGCCTTGATTCAATCCACTGACAGCACGTCAACCCCGGTATACCACATCGCTCCAATTCACTCTATTCTTTGCCCTCCTTTCACCCTCCTGCATGTTCAGGCCCCGATCACACAAAATCTTTTTCACTCCATCTTTCCACCTCCAATTTGGTCTCCCTCTTCTTCTCGTTCCCTCCACCTCCGACACATATATCCTCTTGGTCAATCTTTCCTCACTCATTCTCTCCATGTGACCAAACCATTTCAAAACACCCTCTTCTGCTCTCTCAACCACGCTCTTTTTATTTCCACACATCTCTCTTACCCTTACGTTACTTACTCGATCAAACCACCTCACACCACACATTGTCCTCAAACATCTCATTTCCAGCACATCCACCCTCCTGCGCACAACTCTATCCATAGCCCACGCCTCGCAACCATACAACATTGTTGGAACCACTATTCCTTCAAACATACCCATTTTTGCTTTCCGCGATAATGTTCTCGACTTCCACACATTCTTCAAGGCTCCCAGGATTTTCGCCCCCTCCCCCACCCTATGATTCACTTCTGCTTCCATGGTTCCATCCGCTGCCAGATCCACTCTCAGATATCTAAAACACTTTACTTCCTCCAGTTTTTCTCCATTCAAACTTACCTCCCAATTGACTTGACCCTCAACCCTACTGTACCTAATAACCTTGCTCTTATTCACATTTACTCTTAACTTTCTTCTTTCACACACTTTACCAAACTCAGTCACCAGCTTCTGCAGTTTCTCACATGAATCAGCCACCAGCGCTGTATCATCAGCGAACAACAACTGACTCACTTCCCAAGCTCTCTCATCCACAACAGACTTCATACTTGCCCCTCTTTCCAAAACTCTTGCATTCACCTCCCTAACAACCCCATCCATAAACAAATTAAACAACCATGGAGACATCACACACCCCTGCCGCAAACCTACATTCACTGAGAACCAATCACTTTCCTCTCTTCCTACACGTACACATGCCTTACATCCTCGATAAAAACTTTTCACTGCTTCTAACAACTTGCCTCCCACACCATATATTCTTAATACCTTCCACAGAGCATCTCTATCAACTCTATCATATGCCTTCTCCAGATCCATAAATGCTACATACAAATCCATTTGCTTTTCTAAGTATTTCTCATACATTCTTCAAAGCAAACACCTGATCCACATATCCTCTACCACTTCTGAAACCACACTGCTCTTCCCCAATCTGATGCTCTGTACATGCCTTCACCCTCTCAATCAATACCCTCCCATATAATTTACCAGGAATTGAGTACTCAACAAACTTTTATTATTTTATTATACTTTGTCGCTGTCTCCCGCGTTTGCGAGGCAGCGCAAGGAAACAGACGAAAGAAATGGCCCAACCCCCCCCATACACATGTATATACATACGTCCACACACGCAAATATACATACCCACACAGCTTTCCATGGTTTACCCCAGACGCTTCACATGCCTTGATTCAATCCACTGACAGCACGTCAACCCCGGTATACCACATCGCTCCAATTCACTCTATTCCTTGCCCTCCTTTCACCCTCCTGCATGTTCAGGCCCCGATCACACAAAATCTTTTTCACTCCATCTTTCCACCTCCAATTTGGTCTCCCTCTTCTCCTCGTTCCCTCCACCTCCGACACATATATCCTCTTGGTCAATCTTTCCTCACTCATTCTCTCCATGTGCCCAAACCACTTCAAAACACCCTCTTCTGCTCTCTCAACCACGCTCTTTTTATTTCCACACATCTCTCTTACCCTTACGTTACTTACTCGATCAAACCACCTCACACCACACATTGTCCTCAAACATCTCATTTCCAGCACATCCATCCTCCTGCGCACAACTCTATCCATAGCCCACGCCTCGCAACCATACAACATTGTTGGAACCACTATTCCTTCAAACATACCCATTTTTGCTTTCCGAGATAATGTTCTCGACTTCCACACATTCTTCAAGGCCCCCAGAATTTTCGCCCCCTCCCCCACCCTATGATCCACTTCCGCTTCCATGGTTCCATCCGCTGCCAGATCCACTCCCAGATATCTAAAACACTTCACTTCCTCCAGTTTTTCTCCATTCAAACTCACCTCCCAATTGACTTGACCCTCAACCCTACTGTACCTAATAACCTTGCTCTTATTCACATTTACTCTTAACTTTCTTCTTCCACACACTTTACCAAACTCAGTCACCAGCTTCTGCAGTTTCTCACATGAATCAGCCACCAGCGCTGTATCATCAGCGAACAACAACTGACTCACTTCCCAAGCTCTCTCATCCCCAACAGACTTCATACTTGCCCCTCTTTCCAAAACTCTTGCATTTACCTCCCTAACAACCCCATCCATAAACAAATTAAACCACCATGGAGACATCACACACCCCTGCCGCAAACCTACATTCACTGAGAACCAATCACTTTCCTCTCTTCCTACACGTACACATGCCTTACATCCTCGATAAAAACTTTTCACTGCTTCTAACAACTTTCCTCCCACACCATATATTCTTAATACCTTCCACAGAGCATCTCTATCAACTCTATCATATGCCTTCTCCAGATCCATAAATGCTACATACAAATCCATTTGCTTTTCTAAGTATTTCTCACATACATTCTTCAAAGCAAACACCTGATCCACACATCCTCTACTACTTCTGAAACCACACTGCTCTTCCCCGATCTGATGCTCTGTACATGCCTTCACCCTCTCAATCAATACCCTCCCATATAATTTACCAGGAATACATACCATCGTTAATAAATATATGAGTTGATATATATTTCATATTTAGGGTCATACTTGTGAGATGAGAAGTAATAAACTTAGGTGACCTCTGGTAAAGCAACTTGAATGGCATATTTCAGCAAATCAAACAAGGTACTTTTAAGAGAACAAGATGTTGAACATGACTTGCCTGTAAGAGACTTTTTCTTGCTGGAGATCTGTCTGCCAGAAGGCAGAATATACGGAAAAGTTTAAAGACAGCATCCTCAGAAAATACTGGGAAATGTCGCTGCAGAAGAGTAGCTCGGCCCAGAAGCCAGAAAGTGTATTCCAAAATGTCATGATGTTTCTTAAGCTCACTGTATGGAGATGACCCATCATCTACTTCAGCCAACACCTGAAACAATACTACAATATACTAAGGCATGTGATCTAGAAGACCCATTATTTTTTTCATGTGTACATATGTTAATGGTGCACAAAGAAACATTAGATCTGTAACTTCATTGTGATATTTACAGAGGTATCCTACTATAAAGAGCAACATGTTAGCAATGTCCACAGTCATTTCCTATATAAAAAGCTATGGTCAAGTTCATTCTTCACATAGTCAAAGGAACTGTAGACAACACATCTGTATTTATACCTATCTTGATCCACACCTTCCAACTCTGTACTTCTGTGTCACTTTTTGGTCTGTCCTCACTGTCAAAGCAGTTCACCTTAGCAAAGTCTTCAAACAAGGCCAGTAGGCTCAGAAGTAGTCTTTGAAATGAAAACTAATCTGTATTTTTTTTTTTTAACTAAGGTCTAGAAGTACTTATCATTTATAATAACTCCCATTTCCATGTGATGGATCATATTCATATATCTTCAAAGGCCAATCATACCGTACTATTGTCAGGTAAGATTTGTGTCTTCATCCATTCTTAAATTTTAGCATACAAAATGCTTCCACTGCATGTGAAATCCAATAACTCACCAACACCATTTCACAAAAATGTCCTTAGCCTACATCTTGTACTCCTACATCCAACAGTCTCTTACAATGAGATTTGTCTTCACCCCAACCTTCCACAAACTTTAAGAGACCTTAACCAAACCCTTTTCTTCCATATGTTTAACAGTAAATCAATCTTCTACCTAACTTCAGTGTACCAGAATTTGGCTTCTAATGGACCCTTGGACCCTATTAGACAAGTTCAGGATCTAATGGACATTTCTGTATTAGTCCATTTACATTGTGAATTTACTCCAATAAGCTAAGGATACATCAGGCTGTATTTGGGACATAACGGAATAGCCTGTTTGATTCTGACCTTGGTTCAGGACACTGGGTGTCAGGAGAACATGTGACTGCTTGTTGCACATCACTTCAGTGCATTTTTTTCTATTTTACAATGAATCAATTGTGCATTTTTTTTCTTTTGTGCCTTTATTCCTACAAAGATAATACAAATAGAAATTTTAAAATGAAACAAGACACATCATGGTCACTGCCTGCCAGTATTAAACAAATGCCCACTTGGTTAGCACATAAACAAACTTGGTGCCCATGTTCTCATGTATGTGCATTGCTTTTAAGGTAAAAAGGCTTGTCGCTTTGTACTAAATCAAGGTAGATATAATTGCTATCAGCACTGCATATACAAAGATATACAGGAAACACCTCAGCACCACTGAGAAGCTGAAAATTAATGACCATAATGAGCAAGGGAAGAGCAGTTTGTGCCTCATGCAAGCCCCAATTCTGACTAGGAAAAGATTCACGTGACCCTGGAGCTATTTCCTTCTTATTCAGAGTAGTCTTTGCTACCCCATGAACACTGATAGCCTTGAAAGAATAAGGTAGGTTTCCATTACACTTGTGATTTTTTTTTCATATTTGATTAATGTTTCCCACATTAGCAAGGTAGCACCAGAAACACAGAAATGCCATATTTGCCCTCATTCATTCATTTTGGTAATGCACCAAAACCACAGCTCCCTATCCACAATCATGCCCCACAGACCTTTCATGCCCTGGTTCAGTCCAGTGACAGCACATCAACCCCTGTATACCACATCATTCCAATTCACTCTATCTCATGTACACCTTTCATCCTCCAGCATGTGCAGGCCGTGATCACTTAAAATCTTTTTCACTTCATCCTTCTATCTCTAATTTGGTATACCCTTTCTCCTTATTTCCCCAACTCTGACACATACATCATTTTTGTTATCCTCTCTTTACTAATTCTCTCCATATGTCCAAATCATATCAGCACACCCTCTTCAGCTTTCACATACGCGCTTTTTTTTTTATTATCACACCTCTCACCCTTTTATTACATACTCACTCAAACCACCTTACACTACATCCTGTTCTCAAAAATTTCATTTCCAACGCTTTCATCCATGTCCATGTATCCTCATCTATTGCCCACGCCTTGCATCCATATAACACTGTTGGAACTACTGTACTTTTAAACATGCCCATTTTTAGCATCTCAGACAACGACTTCTCTTTCTACACATTCTTCAAAGCTACCAGAGCTTTCCCATCCTCTGACTCACTTCTGTTTCTGTGGTTCCATTTGCTGCCATGTCTGCTCTCATGTATCTAAAACACCACTTCTGCTAATTTTTCTCCATTCAAACACACACTCAACTAATCTGACCCTCAACCTTGTTAAAAGCTAACAACCTTGCTTTCAATTTAGATTTACTCACAACTTCCTCCTTTAACACTCGTCCAAACTAAGTCACCAACTTTTGCAGTTTCTTACTCAAATCTGCCTTCATTGCTATATCAGTAAACAACTAACTCATTTCCCAAGCCGTCATCTCCTACAGGGTGCACACTCACCCCTCTCTCTAAGACTCTTGCATTTATCTCCCTCACCACCCCCTTCCATTAACAAACATAACAGCCACAGACACCACAAATCCTTGCCACAAACTAACCTTCACTTAGAACCTCTCACTCTCCTCTCTTTTCCCTCAGACATATGCCTTACACCCTTGACAAAGACTTCACACTGCTTCTGAAAGCTTTCCTCCCAAAACATATATCCTTAAGACCTTTCATGAGGCATCTCTATCAACCCTATCATAAGATTTCTCTTAATCCATAAATGCCACATACAAATCCTTCTGTTTCTCTTAGTATTACTCTCATATAATCTTTAAAACAAACACTTGATCCTTCTGGGATCACTCTGTTCCTCCCCAGTCTGATACTCTATAATTATGTTCACCCTAGTAATCACTACTCTCCAATACAACTTACCAGGTACACTCAATAAGCTTATACCTCTGTAGTTTGAATACTTACCTTTATTCCCCTTGCCTATATATGATGGCATTATACATGCATCCTCAGGTGCCATATCGTGATCCATTCATGCACTGAAAACCATAATTAACCAATAAAAAACACAGTCACCCCCTTTCTTAAGAAATTTAAATGCAGTACCATCCACTCTAGCCAACATGCCACATTTCATTTTATGCAAGTTCACCATGTCTCTTTCCAATGACTCTCCACATGCACTCCCAACCCAAAGCACCTTACATCTGCCAAACTATTATAAAATATTCAAAAGTCCTTCAAAATACTCACTTCATCACTACCTGTTAACACTTGTTGTATTCCATATATTAACACATGTATTCCATATATTAATGTTTCTTAGAAAAATTTTCAATATAACGGAATCTGGTTTCTAATGGACCACCCTTCCCCACCATTAGGCCAACAGAATCGATTTCCTGGATGTTTATACAGTCTTAACAAGCTTTTATCTGTTAACCATTCTAATAAATTTATTAAACATTTTCCTCAAATCTTTATTCTTTCTTGTGGCATATTAGTCTTACTGGGCAGTTTACTCATAGCTTAGAGAGTTAAGGTTTCATTCCCTTACAGACGAGGTGGAAGAAGTACAAATATTCCATCCATGAGGCTTCAAGCAAACTTTCAGAGCACCTCTGACATTTCCTGCATTGCTCTTAAATTTTGCTTTTACAGTTAACCTCACTTAACATTCTTTGTAAATACTTGAGGCCTTTCACAATTTTCAGCCCTTTTCCCTTCTTTCCCCCATAAAGTAGATTATGATTCTGGTAAGTTACTCTGTTAGTTCAACTAACAGATCAGCATAATCTGAGTGTGCAGTAAAAGTGACTACTTCCATCCTTTTCCATTACACCTTAGGTGCACCCAATAATCTCTTTATTTAATCTCAAGTTCTGTCTCGTTCCTAACCATGACTTACCTTTTACTCATCAAAGTCCCTTTACTAACACCAATTACTTTTCATAGCACAGGACATGTTTCCACAAGACATGTTTCCACTACAATTCTTTTTACAAGCATTCAGATCCTGTATGCAAAGTAATAATATTACATGCTCTTATAATTTTGCTTTCATTTCCTATATTTTAATCCAAAAATGCCATACACGACTTCTTCCATAAAGAAAGTTTTCATGACCTCTTTAATTTGGAAAATTTGAGTTCATACACCTTTCCTCTTCCTCATTTCTCCTTGTTCCTCACCATTAGAGGCCTCAGCAATCCTATTCACCTGAGAAATAACAGCCCCATCAAACAGTGCTTGTCGAACACATTAAGAGTTATTTTCATTTACTGCCTACAATAATTTTTATCTCTAACTTTAAACGGATAACCAATGACTGTCTTTGTCCGCTCATAAGATTAAAAGAAGTTTTCTTAGCCAACACCTGCTTTTTCCACATCCATTCAACTGATACTCAGAATATCATTCACAACTATGCGTTTTCAGCTTTCAGATGCACTGATGGTGGTACTGGAATCCACCTGCATTAGGTTTCACTAGGAGTAAAGAGTCACTTTGGCAAGGTTGTATCACTGGGAGTACAGTCTCATCAAAGAACGCACCCCTAAAAGTCCACATTTTCCTACTTATGTAAGTAGTGCAGTGTAGCCTTGGGCATATATAAAATTCAACACCAAGAAAGAGTACAGACACTTTCTAGACTTTACTAGAGCATTTAATAAGGTAAACTAAAGTTTTATAGATGATGATAAAATATTAAATAAATTACAAAAATGGATCAAAGAGTTCTTAACTAAAAGAAAATTCAACATGGTTGCAAATGAAACCTTGTCTGAAGAAGACATTCTCTAAAGAGTAGGACAAGGAATGGTATTAGCTTGAATCCTATTGGTAACAAGGATTTCAGACGATAACAGAGGTACAAGAAAGTACATTCGATTTTTACAAATGACAGTAGAGTTAGTAAGCTGACAGGATCAGAAAAAACATGAAGAAAATAGAGATAAGAGCCTCATTAAATTTAAATTTACAAAGAGAAATTTGAGCAAATAAGTCATAAAATGACTAACAATATATCAGCAACTCCTTAAACAGGATGAACATGGTGATACAAAGAGCATGAAGAAAATGTCAAAACATTCTGGTTTTCAAAAATGAGGAATTCATTCAAAAAGCACAGTAATAAGACAGTATTAGGAAGCCAAATAATGAGTGATATGATAATAAGAGCTTTCATAACAAGAGAAAGAAAACTCATTATGAAAATGTCTGATGTCTACATAAGAAGCAAAAGTGGACACTGCCAAATTTTATGGTCACTTGTCAAACCAGTGGAAATAAACAGGGTTGATCAAGAGACTCAAAACATGAGATTTATCATGAGGTTGATAAAGCTAACTCAACAGCTTAAAAAGTAAAGAAATATATGTGTTATTCAACCGATAGCAGCAAATGAAGACATAAATAATAATGTACTGGATGTGAAAGCATCTCAACAAGGAAGACAACAAACTATTAAGTCTGCGGTCTTGCCTGGGAATATGTAATAAAAATACCAAACAGAAAATACAACGGAGTCCAGTAAAAAAGGTGGAAAGATGTTCAATGTAATACCTGGATAGAAAAAAAAAAAAAGGGGGGGGGGGGGGGGGGACAGCACTACAGAGACATGTAGACAAAAACTTGATTCATGGTCAAGGTAATTCCAAGATGGTTCCTGGACTAACAATTACAGAATGTGTGACAAAGTAAAGAAAAAATAGTATCATTCATCAAGCAACAAGTGCATTAAGTGCTATGCAGTAGTCATGTTTGACAAAATGTCATCGTTGGTACTTGTAGGTAGATAAGCAGCTACAACTGTAAAACATTAACTAAATTTCAATCAGCTGTTTGATAGCTTTTCCTTAAGTTATGTTGGCTGATACTTTATTCTGAGAACTATACAGTCAAAATGTCTGCAAGGTGTCAGTAGTGCTCTCATCTCATTATCTTTCTTTACATGCTATGTTATATATTCTCTAAACACTGTTCAGAAAATCCCACAAGAATTCTGATTGGTAAAAATAAAATCTCATCCATGTATTACCAATACTATCACAATTTGTAAAAATCCATTCAGACAAAGGAAGAACTTTATACATCACTTACCTCATGTGTAAGGAAGTAGAGATACTGCTCAAAATTTAGCTGTTTACAGCTCAAATATTCAGCAATGCAGTTTTCCACACGCCTCTCAATTTTCAGCAGGACACCAACATTTTGTGTTAAAACCTAAAAACAAAACGTTACCTCAGTGCACATTGTGGAGTTTCACAAAGAAAAGTTATACCTAATAATCTTAACATTTGTGCTACATGTAATTCTCAGAGTATTACAATGGTGGTCGTCACTTAACCTAATAATCAGCACTGTATTGTTCTACAGGCTATGTCAACAAACACTACAATTCTACAAACAGTATGCAAACACAATACAGTTCTCTAATGTCATCACACAATAAACTGTACAGTACTACAGACTATGCCACCACACAACAAACATTGCAGGGTACTAAAGATTGTCAACACACATCAAACATTGTACAGTACCAAAGATTGTGTCAACACATTACAAACATAACTGTTTCTCAACAAAAAAATTGCCACGTTCTCCAGATGTGTATTAAACTTGTAATTTTATTTAATCTTTGTCAACAATGTGTACCCAATTGGTAAGTGTGGTACAATTTTAGCCCTATCTGCCAGCAGACCATATCATTATCTCAAAAATTTATTCATGAAAACAATTTCATTTGAGATACCAATATTTCAACCATATCATTATCTCAAAAATTTATTCATGAAAACAATTTCATTTGAGATACCAATATTTCAAAGTAAACACAGTACAGAGAAAGATCTGAAATAACAGTGTTTATGTACCAGTCAGAGACTGACACCAAGTATTTATGCATATTCTATTTCTGTTAATCTGTATTATAGTGAGCCCTTCTAAACCCAAATTAACTGGTACACCAAAGAATCAGGTATAGGAATTATTCTGGTGTGAAAATGATTCAAATAAATACATACCATAGTCACACCCAGTATGCAACTGTAGCCAAATGATACTCATCTCACAAGTTTATTTCAATATCTAGCAAAGCAATTTATGATGATTTTGCCAAAACTATTTTGTACATTAAATAGGTTATCAGATGACAATGGTGAAAATTAGCCACACGAGCACACAAGCTATGAAAAAGACCATTGCTACTATCTATAAATGATTATGCTTAACCATCCATGCCTAAAAAGCAAGAACAATGCATCTTGGCATAAAATGAACTATCACCACCTGCTGAATGGCTGCTACTACCTCCCCAATACCTTTGGCCCCACCCTGGAATATGATGGCTGGGCATTTAATCCAACCTTCAAGGATCAGGTCAAGTGTTATGCCATTCATTCCATGGGTTGACCTTCAAGCTATTAAATTCAATACTAAATAAAAGTAGAGACCAGGAACTAAACTTGGGGAAAGGCTTAAGACTACATATACAGATGTGGGTAATCAGATTCACATCCTGAACCCTGGCCTGATCATCAACATAATGAGAACTTTCAATGTGTCACCAAAATACATAACGTGGTGTAAATTAAGGCTGTAAATTCTTACTGACTACAGTGTAAATTAGCACCATTACATGGGGTGAACACAACTGAAGTCAATCCTGTAATCCAGGAATATGCCCAACATCCGGTAAAATTAGATGCAGCTACTGGACAGACAGTTCAGGACAGATATAATTACCCATTTGTACTGTAGAGGGAGGGAGTTTTACACCCATGGAGTACCATTCCTTGAACTCTACAATCACACAGCCTCTTAAATTTCTGTATGCTGTCTGCATTAACCATGTCCACAGTCATTCTGATATATTAATTCATCACTTTACAATAAAAAAGTATCTATTTCCAGCTTTTTAACAAATTCTTATTCAATTTCATTCATGTTACATCCTTTGGATGCTCTAAACCTTTATCTCTTAAAGAGGTGTTCTTTATAATGTCATCAATCCATTTTAAACACTTGAATGCTGTGATCAGGTCACCCTTTACTCTTTTGTCCATGGTGAACAAATTTAAAGCCTACAGCCTTTCCATACAGCTTAGGCCTCTTAATTCTGGTACCATCTTTGTTGCTGTCCTCTGGACCTTCTTTATGAGCTCTTTGTATTTACCTAATTGTACTGTATGGGTTGGTAGTTTTACAATCGTAGGGCCTCATCTCTCAAACATTCTCTGCTATCACATAATGTCTGAATTTTATGAATGCTGTCTGCATTTACCATGTCTTTAGTCATTCTGTTTAATTCATCCACCAATCTTAAACAGTAAAAGAATTTCTTAACATCCTTACTTACAAGTTTCTTACGTAATTTCTTAGTTTCCTCTGGTTCTTTTCCTGCACATTTTGAAAAACTGTTTTCCGTCCATGTCACTGAGGTGTTTGAAAACCTAAAATGCTGTTTTATCAGGTAACCCCTCACTCTCCTCTCTTGCAAGGTCTGCAAATTTAAAGCCTTTAGCCTTTCCCTGTAACTCAGCTCTCTTAATTCTGGTGCAGTCCTTGTTGCTCAACTCAGGACCTTCTTTATCAGCTCTTTGTGCTTCCAGAGGTGCAGTGGCCAAACCTGAGAGTCTATTCTACTTTTGGCCTATGATTGACATGAAGAGCTTGCTAAATATTTCTTGAACCATACACTTGAAAGCCATTCAGATATTTGCCAGGAGAAAGTTTGGACTCTGGTGATAGGTTAAGGATAATGCCGACTCCTAAATACTTCTCATTCACAGAATGTTGAAGCTTATTTCCAGCCAGATAATAATCACACTGCGGCCTCCTATCACTTTGTCCCATCCTCTTTGTGTTACATTTACTTCGGTTGAATTTCATCAGCCATGTATCACACCATCATATATCGGATCCCCTCGTAAGCTGATTAAATCCCCCTCACTTCTCATTTCCCTCATGACTTTTGCATCATCTGCAATCATATTTAGGTATGACTCCATTCCTTCAGGCAAATCATTCACAAAGATAAAGAAGAATAATGGTTCCACTATACAATCCTAGGACAGGACACTCCACCAGTGACCTCCATCCATTTAGAGACGAGTGGCTCCTCTGAGATGAATTCTTTGTTCCCTTCCACAAAGATGTAATCTAATATCCATAACAGGAATCTTCCCCTTATTCCTGCCTGGTATCTCAACTTCTCATATATGACCTCCCTTCCCTAAGACCGTATTGCCTCTCGCTTTGGTAATTTCTCCTTTGTAGAAACTCATCTATTTGCTTTCTGATTTTCCACCACCTTAGATGACACTCTTGTCAAGTAGACTGATCTGTAGTTTAATGCCTTTTCCTGGTCACCTTTGTTAGAATATGGTTGACTCCCTGGTCCTTCTCACAAACAATCCTGACGTGTATCTCCCGGTAAATGATAATCATCTTGCCCCAGCCTCATTACTTTCCATTTGCTTGACCTTAACACTAGTCCCATAACAAATGAATATGAAATCTGATCAAACTTGGTACCAGAAAACTAAACTGGCTGTAGCCATTTTCCGTTGCTTTAAGTAAATGCTTTCTGTAAAATAATTTGCACCGCTGAGATGTATTTCCGTATATATATATATATATATATATATATATATATATATATATATATATATATATATATATATATATATCCCTGGGGATAGGGGAGAAAGAATACTTCCCACGTATTCCCTGCGTGTCGTAGAAGGCGACTAAAAGGGAAGGGAAATCCTCCCCTCTCGTTTTTTTTTTTTTTTTAATTTTCCAAAAGAAGGAACAGAGAAGGGGGTCAGGTGAGGATATTCCCTCAAAGGCCCAGTCCTCTGTTCTTAACGCTACCTCGCTATCGCGGGAAGTATAAAAGTATAAAAAAAAATATATATATATATATATATATATATACATATAGGGGATAGGGGAGAAAGAATGCTTCCCACGTATTTCCTGCGTGTCGTAGAAGGCGACTAAAAGGGAAGGGAGCGGGGGGGCTGGAAATCCTCCCCTCTCGTTTTTTTTTTTTTTTTTTTCCAAAAGAAGGAACAGAGAAGAGGGCCAGGTGAGGATATTCCCTCAAAGGCCCAGTCCTCTGTTCTTAACGCTACCTCGCTATCGCGGGAAATAGCGAATAGTGTGAAAAAAAAAAAAAAAATATATATAGTAAAATGTATCTTATATATATATATATATATATATATATATATATATATATATATATATATATATAGTAAAATGTATCTTGATAAATGTATGGCCTGCTTACTTTGAATTACTTTATTTCATAACTGTTTTTCCGTAACTTTTATTACTACAGCCACAGCCCCTAAAAAAAATTTTTGTCTCAAAAGTTCGGAACAGATGAACCATAACCACACACAGCACTATGTGATCTCCTCCCTTGAATGATGAGCAAAAATAAATAGAAATCCAACAACCTCTTGGCACTCCAATCCTCCCAATCCCTTTTGAATGCGGGTCCAGGCCAAGCCTGGCTCCTGTAATGGTATATCTCTGTATCATATATTTTTTTTTTTCTTTGTCGCTGTCTCCCGCGTTTGCGAGGTAGCGCAAGGAAACAGACGAAAGAAATGGCACAACCCACCCCCATACGCAATGTACACACATACATGTCCACACACGCAAATATACATACCTATACATCTCAATGTACACATATATATACACACACAGACACATACATATATACCCATGCACACAATTCACACTGCCTGCCCCTATTCATTCACATCGCCACCTAGCCACACATGGAATACCATCCCCCTCCCCCCCCACATGTGTGCGAGGTAGCATTAGGAAAAGACAACAAAGGCCCCATTCGTTCACACTCAGTCTCCAGCTGTCATGCAATAATGCCCGAAACCACAGCTCCCTTTCCACATCCAGGCCCCACACAACTTTCCATGGTTTACCCCAGACGCTTCACATGCCCTGATTCAATCCACTGACAGCACGTCAACCCCAGTATACCACATCGATCCAATTCACTCTATTCCTTGCCCGCCTTTCATCCTCCTGCATGCTCAGGCCCCGATCACTCAAAATCTTTTTCACTCCATCTTTCCACCTCCAATTTGGTCTCCCACTTCTCCTCGTTCCCTCCACCTCCGACACATATATCCTCTTGGTCAATCTTTCCTCACTCATTCTCTCCATGTGCCCAAACCATTTCAAAACACCCTCTTCTGCTCTCTCAACCACACTCTTTTTATTTCCACACATCTCTCTTACCCTTACATTACTTACTCGATCAAACCACCTTACACCACACATTGTCCTCAAACATCTCATTTCCAGCACATCCACCCGCCTGCGCACAACTCTATCCATAGCCCACACCTCGCAACCATACAACATTGTTGGAACCACTATTTCTTCAAACATACCCATTTTTGCTTTCCGAGATAATGTTCTCGACTTCCACACATTCTTCAAGGCTCCCAGGATTTTCGCCCCCTCCCCCACCCTATGATTCACTTCTGCTTCCATGGTTCCATTCGCTGCCAGATCCACTCCCAGATATCTAAAACACTTTACTTCCTCCAGTTTTTCTCCATTCAAACTCACCTCCCAATTGACTTGACCCTCAACCCTACTGTACCTAATAACCTTGCTCTTATTCACATTTACTCTTAACTTTCTTCTTTCACACACTTTACCAAACTCAGTCACCAGCTTCTGCAGTTTCTCACATGAATCAGCCACCAGTGCTGTATCATCAGCGAACAACAACTGACTCACTTCCCAAGCTCTCTCATCCACAACAGACTTCATATATATATATATATATATATATAATCCCTGGGGATAGAGGATTAAGAATACTTCCCACGTATTCCCTGCGTGTCGTAGAAGGCGACTAAAGGGGGGAGGGAGCGGGGGGCTGGAAATCCTCCTCTCGTTTTTTTTTTAATTTTCCAAAAGAAGGAACAGAGGGGGCCAGGTGAGGATATTCCAAAAAAGGCCCAGTCCTCTGTTCTCAACGCTACCTCGCTAACGCGGGAAATGGCGAATAGTTTAAAAGAAAAAAGATATATATATATATATATATATATATATATATATATATATATATATATATATATATATATATATATATAATAGCCATTTCCCGCGTTAACGAGGTAGCGTCAAGGACAGATAAATAAGCTTCATATGGAAAATCCTCACATGGCCCCTTTCTCTGTCTCATCTTTTGGAAAGAGTAAAACAAGAGGGAAGGATTTCCAGTCCCTCTCTCCCAAACATTTTAGTCGACTTTACGTTACGCAGGGAATATGTGGGAAGTATTCTTTCCCTTCTATCCATAGTGATATTATATATATATATATTTTTTTTTATACTTTGTCGCTGTCTCCCGCGTTTGCGAGGTAGCGCAAGGAAACAGACGAAAGAAATGGCCCAACCCCCCCATACACATGTATATACATACGTCCACACACGCAAATATACATACCTACACAGCTTTCCATGGTTTACCCCAGACGCTTCACATGCCTTGATTCAATCCACTGACAGCACGTCAACCCCGGTACACCACATCGCTCCAATTCACTCTATTCCTTGCCCTCCTT
Organism: Panulirus ornatus; assembly: GCF_036320965.1. NCBI lineage: Eukaryota > Metazoa > Arthropoda > Malacostraca > Decapoda > Palinuridae > Panulirus > Panulirus ornatus. The sequence goes on from NC_092280.1 coordinate 30,754,010, forward strand.
TCACCCTCCTGCATGTTCAGGCCCCGATCACACAAAATCTTTTTCACTCCATCTTTCCACCTCCAATTTGGTCTCCCTCTTCTCCTCGTTCCCTCCACCTCCGACACATATATCCTCTTGGTCAATCTTTCCTCACTCATTCTCTCCATGTGCCCAAACCACTTCAAAACACCCTCTTCTGCTCTCTCAACCACGCTCTTTTTATTTCCACACATCTCTCTTACCCTTACGTTACTCACTCGATCAAACCACCTCACACCACACATTGTCCTCAAACATCTCATTTCCAGCACATCCATCCTCCTGCGCACAACTCTATCCATAGCCCACACCTCGCAACCATACAACATTGTTGGAACCACTATTCCTTCAAACATACCCATTTTTGCTTTCCGAGATAATGTTCTCGACTTCCACACATTCTTCAAGGCCCCCAGAATTTTCGCCCCCTCCCCCACCCTATGATCCACTTCCACTTCCATGGTTCCATCCGCTGCCAGATCCACTCCTAGATATCTAAAACACTTCACTTCCTCCAGTTTTTCTCCATTCAAACTCACCTCCCAATTGACTTGACCCTCAACCCTACTGTACCTAATAACCTTGCTCTTCTTCACATTTACTCTTAACTTTCTTCTTCCACACACTTTACCAAACTCAGTCACCAGCTTCTGCAGTTTCTCACATGAATCAGCCACGAGCGCTGTATCATCAGCGAACAACAACTGACTCACTTCCCAAGCTCTCTCATCCCCAACAGACTTCATACTTGCCCCTCTTTCCAAAACTCTTGCATTTACCTCCCTAACAACCCCATCCATAAACAAATTAAACAACCATGGAGACATCACACACCCCTGCCGCAAACCTACATTCACTGAGAACCAATCACTTTCCTCTCTTCCCACACGTACACATGCCTTACATCCTCGATAAAAACTTTTCACTGCTTCTAACAACTTTCCTCCCACACCATATATTCTTAATACCTTCCACAGAGCATCTCTATCAACTCTATCATATGCCTTCTCCAGATCCATAAATGCTACATACAAATCCATTTGCTTTTCTAAGTATTTCTCACATACATTCTTCAAAGCAAACACCTGATCCACACATCCTCTACCACTTCTGAAACCACACTGCTCTTCCCCAATCTGATGCTCTGTACATGCCTTCACCCTCTCAATCAATACCCTCCCATATAATTTACCAGGAATACTCAACAAACTTATACCTCTGTAATTTGAGCACTCACTCTTATCCCCTTTGCCTTTGTACAATGGCACTATGCACGCATTCCGCCAATCCTCAGGCACCTCACCATGAGTCATACATACATTAAATAAATATATATATATATCTTTTTCTTTTAAACTATTCGCCATTTCCTGCGTTAGCGAGGTAGCGTTAAGAACAGAGGACTGGGCCTTTTTTGGAATATCCTCACCTGGCCCCCTCTGTTTCTTCTTTTGGAAAAAAAAAAAAAAAAAAAAAAAAAAAAAAAAAAAGAGGGGAGGATTTCCAGCCCCCCGCTCCCTCCCATATATATATATATATATATATATATATATATATATATATATATATATATATATATTTCCAGCACATCCATCCTCCTGCGCACAGCTCTATCCATAGTCCACACCTCGCAACCATACAACATTGTTGGAACCACTATTCCTTCAAACATACCCATTTTTGCTTTCCGAGATAATGTTCTCGACTTCCACACATTCTTCAAGGCCCCCAGAATTTTTGCCCCCTCCCCCACCCTATGATCCACTTCCGCTTCCATGTTTCCATCCGCTGCCAGATCCACTCCCAGATATCTAAAACACTTCACTTCCTCCAGTTTTTCTCCATTCAAACTCACCTCCCAATTGACTTGACCCTCAACCCTACAGTACCTAATAACCTTGCTCTTATTCACATTTACTCTTAACTTTCTTCTTTCACACACTTTACCAAACTCAGTCACCAGCTTCTGCAGTTTCTCACATGAATCAGCCACCAGCGCTGTATCATCAGCGAACAACAACTGACTCACTTCCCAAGCTCTCTCATCCCCAACAGACTTCATACTTGCCCCTCTTTCCAAAACTCTTGCATTCACCTCCCTAACAACCCCATCGATAAACAAATTAAACAACCATGGAGACATCACACACCCCTGCCGCAAACCTACATTCACTGAGAACCAATCACTTTCGTCCCTTCCTACACGTACACATGCCTTACATCCTCGATAAAAACTTTTCACTGCTTCTAACAACTTGCCTCCCACACCATATATTCTTAATGGAAATGAGATGTTTGAGGACAATGTGTGGTGTGAGGTGGTTTTGATCGAGTAAGTAACGTAAGGGTAAGAGAGATGTGTGGAAATAAAAAGAGCGTGGTTGAGAGAGCAGAAGAGGGTGTTTTGAAATGGTTTGGTCACATGGAGAGAATGAGTGAGGAAAGATTTACCAAGAGGATATATGTGTCGGAGGTGGAGGGAACGAGGAGAAGAGGGAGACCAAATTGGAGGTGGATAGATGGAGTGAAAAAGATTTTGTGTGATCGGGGCCTGAACATGCAGGAGGGTGAAAGGAGGGCAAGGAATAGAGTGAATTGGAGCGATGTGGTATACCGGGGTTGACGTGCTGTCAGTGGATTGAATCAAGGCATGTGAAGCGTCTGGGGTAAACCATGGAAAGCTGTGTAGGTATGTATATTTGCGTGTGTGGACGTATGTATATACATGTGTATGGGGGTGGGTTGGCCCATTTCTTTCGTCTGTTTCATTGCGCTACCTTGCAAACGCGGGAGACAGCAAAAAAAAAAAAAAAAAAAAAAAAAAAAATATATATATATATATATATATATATATATATATATACACACACGCACACACACACACACAGTGTTTTTTCCCTACTGTAAGTTAAACCAGCCTTAGTTTTATTAAAATTATTTAAACCTAACCATGAAAATGTAAGGCTGCTAATCATGTAATGTGATCTAAGCCAAAGTTACACGTTAGTGACACCCTTACAAAACGTAATACATGTAACATAATGCCCATATTAATCCTAACGATCATCAATACAAATAAAACCCCTCTAACTTAAATTACTCCCATACTATCCTATCAAAACCTCCAGTTTATTCCCAAAACGATTATTTTGATTCGCCATTAGATAACATAGACTTACTTTTCGAATCTAACCCAATGCGGTGTTACTGGAATGAAGATGTTATCATATTTATTAATCACAAGCTACAATACAAGCACTTATCTACTCAGCTTACATATCAGTCAAGCACTTACCTCCACACACAACCCACCTTAGTCTAGCAACAGAAGAGCACAATTGAAAAACTTCACTAAGTCAATTACGAAAACCTCATCATTCCAAATTCTAATATAAGATTA